>NC_072740.1:67394640-67459468 GCF_026930045.1 Uloborus diversus
ATTCATTAAGCCTTCCTCGAATTGTCGATAAACCCATGATCACACCAATATCTTATAGTTCGCTCTGAAGATATATACTTATTTTTAAGGTTGCATTTTACTGTTTCGTACAAAAAAATTGTCGGTTTTGTCGGTTACAGGTGTGGTCTTGCCTTTGTGTCCTCTTTTATCTTTCCGTTTTGGAGACAATGTCCGAAAATTCTTTTGCTGATTAATAATCCTTTAAATACTGGATTTTCAATCTCCAACTGCTGCAGCAATATTATTCACAGTCACAGAAGTATATCGTGATTAAAGGTAAAAATTCTAGTCCTTTTCCTTGGAGTGATATCCGTTTTTAAATTACATCATAGAAGCAGACAATTCGCACAATCAACCACTTCTTACAGCAACAGAAAGGATTTTTTTCCCACACGTCATGATCTTGAGCCAAATTGGTTTGAAGAAGTTAAGGGCAGTCAAGAATATCCTACGATAATGCAACTGAAACTGGCTTGAAGCAGAAAATCCCTGAGAAAGGAACAATATTCTTAAAAAATAAGTTTGCTTCAATTCATTTGCACAGTACTGTATAATGTTAAGTGTAATAGTTTGAAAACCAGAAGGACTAGAAAAACGAGCTGATGTGCGCATCACATGACTTCCTTTTACTCCAATTTAATTTCATTTTCTCATTATTGGTAGTTTTAATATGATTCAATAGTTTACTCTCTAAATATCACTAGTGGCCAAATTGAAACCAGATAAAAAAAAAATAAAAATAAAAAATCTCCAAATTTGTCGCCAAGTTGGCGACAAAACAGGACGACAAAAAGACTGGCGATATATCGCCAAGTTTCCGCCAAATTATAACACCACTTGAGTTTACATCGAAATTAACAATGATTTCCCCCCAAAAAGGGGCAAAAGACCTCATACGAATGCAACCAAAAAAGCATACGAATGCAACCAAAAAAGAAGGTGCACAACTAGACACCACTAGGAGTCTACGTACCAAATTTCAACTTTCTAGGACATTCCGTTCTTGAGTTATGCAACATACATGCACACATACATACATACGTACATACAGACGTCACGAGAAAACTCGTTGTAATTAACTCGGGGATCGTCAAAATGGATATTTCGGGTGTCTGTACGTTCCTAGGCACATATCTACGTGTTGACGGGTTGAAAAAAAAAACTCGACATTCATTTGGGGGTGAGCAAAATGGAAATTAAGGCTGATTTTTGGGTGAAATTTTTTTCGCGAATACAATATTTCCTTTTTTGTAAAAGGAAGTAAAAAAGAGCGAGATCAGCAAATACGTTCACGATTTCAGATTTGAATTTAACTGTGGTCAAAACTCTATTCAAAGCAATGCATTTTTAAGGCATTATATAAAAAGCCCCCGTTTCTGTAACAAAATTTCTATGTAATGATAACTTCTCCTGATTTTGTGAACTTTAAAATTGAGTCCAAATACAAGATAAAACATAGTTCACTAAAATGGTCTTTATAAACTCTTCTTGGTAATTTATTTTAAAGAATCTAAAGAAAATACTTTCTTTATAATTGTCCGCGCTAAAGATTTTAAAAATTGTAAAATAATTCAATGCATCGCAGAAACAAAATGACAAAATGACGAGCCGTATTTTATACCGAAGAAAAAAAGGATCACGGAAATAAGGAAAATATTAATAAAAAAATGACATTAACGAAGTCTTTTTTTTTTTTTTTTGTATATAATGATTACCGATTTTCCCCCTTCAGTATCTTTGAACGCTTTTTATTTTTTAAAATTTGTTTAGTTTATATGTTGCATTGATTTATGATTTAAGTCAGTTGTTGTTAACGTATCTAAATTACATAAATCAGGAAAGAATCACACACAAAGAGGAATATTCTGCTTTTGACTGCATCATTAATGCTTATTGAAATTCATAGGTCATTATGTTACACAAGCAATATTGATATTTATAAAAGTAGGGGAATGTGGGGCAAAGTCAAATGGTGAAATATTTCATCTGCTTTTAGCGCCACCAATCTGGTAATATTTTAACTATATAGTAGCACATGTCATCTATTCCAGTTAGGAAAAATTACCAAAGAAGATTGGAGCATAGAATAATATAGGCAATTTTCGAAAATTAATACTAATATTGTAACATTTTGTTGTAAATCAAAAAGTATTTTTGTTATTATAAAATGATAAATAAATCTTGTTATTAACATTTTAAATAACAATTGAGACCTTCTAATATTCTGTCTATGTTAATTATTTATTTAACATTAAGCCTATGTGTCTTTTACTTAGTTTCTACAATATGTCAAGTAAATGAGAGGAAAAGTAAAATAGTTTTTTTTTGCTTACTTACTCAACCATCGATTAAATCACAAACATATTCATTTATTAATTTATATTCCTCCAGTTATAATTCACTTATTTATTCATTCATTAACTTATTTTCTTACTCATTCACTCTTTTTCTTGTTCATTTTTTTTTCTTCATACATTAGTTAATTATCTAATTTAATTTTCAGTTTAATGTTTCAGTATATTTTCATTTATTCATTGAACCTTTTATTTACTACAATATATATAAACTATTTGATAAAAAATATTTTCTACAATTGAATAGTAAATATTTCATTAGAAAAAGCTGTTTTTCACTTAACTATCAGGGGAAAAACTGAAAACAATCCACTTTTTTTGAAGGCGCAACTTTACTGCCAAAACTTTAAAAAAACTCAATGCAAATTTCATTATAAAATAGAATGTTTTTTTCTTTTAATATACCGTAAATTTCAAAATACATTTCCAATTTGTTCAGTTTGAAAAAGCTCAGTCATCTTAACTATTTCACTTTGTCCCACATTCCCCTATATAAGGAAATTATTGCTTAGGGTGTAGTTCTGATAATTACGGAAAAAAAAATAGCACAGAAAATTGCGACTTTAGTGATGCAGTTTTAATAAGGATTTTAAAAAGAAAATTGCTTAATGTATCTTTTCGCACTTTTACAAGGAAGTAGATAAACAATAAAACATATGATTCTAAAAATGTTTAATATCTAAGTAAAATCCAAATCCTTTATGAAAATAACTTTTAGTTTAATTAACTTAATATTAAAACATTTTAAATTTAGTGGTATAAATCAAATTATACTGCAACTATATGTAAGGAAGTGTTGCATGCGTCGGCACTTACCCCAAAAATTACCTCATTGTTTACACATTAACAGTCTTTTTGAGAATTTACGTGAAAATTAGATAAAATGATGCATTTCGCCTTACTTCAGCAGCTGGTGATGCTTTACTCGCGTGTTAGCGTGCATGCGGTTTGATATAATGATGAAAATTTAGGTTTCAACGAAAGAGAATTTGAGACAAAATGTTTCATCTCAGGAAAGAGTATTTTACTTGCATTGTAGCTTCACTGAGTTAATACTAACTAAACTAGATGTAAATATTTCTGCAGTTTCTAATGGCAGCATAACATAAAGCTTACATACATTAAATGCATTTAAAATAAACATGATACTACTGCACCATTATCCTGAAAACTGCTTTAGAAAGATTTTTCTAAAAGAATTGAAATTGTGCTAAATAAATTAAAGGTTGACTAAATTTAGTGTTCGTTGAACTAAAAGTTGGTTAATAATGAATTCAAATTAATTATATTTTGCATTTATTAGGTCTGAATGCTGATATGGCTTTTTACTCAAATGGTACAATTACTGATTAGGTAATTAAATCCAGCAGTGAATATTTTCCTAGCAACTATTTGATGGTCTGTAAAATACAATGAAATAAGGGATCACTTAAGAAAATGCGTTTGGTTAGTGCAATAACTTTAAGAAAGCACTTATACGTTACTCACAAGTTGGAAGTGTGATGAAAACTAAAGTCGGTTATCCGTATTTTGCAGAATACGTTGTTAATAAACGTTTACTTTCTTTCACGACTGAAAAAAAGAGTAAGATTTTTCTTAATGAATAGTTGAACTAGTTGGAAGATTTTTTTCGTTTTTAGAAACAGAGGGAGGAAGGATTATTAAGTTGGTATTACTAACTTGAAAAGTTAAACGCTTGTCACATCGTGGAGATTCAGTGACAGCGTTATATTGACGAACAAGAGAACACTTTTAAGGCGATGACTTCGGTAACATTTTTTCCTCACTATTCAATCTTTTTTTTTCTTTTCTTTTTTTTTTTTTTTTTTTGTATTTTTACTTGTTGCTTTTCTACGTTTCCTTTTTATCGCCATGTTATTTTAAATTTCAAAAACAGGTTTCATCTTACATAACTTAACAGTTGCAAACCGTAATGAAGCCTAGTTTATGGATCAGAACGTTTTTATTTGTTTAGTAACAAAGCAGAAAAGCTGTATCATAACTAACGTGCTTTTCTACAGGTTTTAATAGCATCTAAGGTAGGTGAAGGAATACAGTCCGCGTTGTCAAGGCTTTCATTTCAAAAAAAAAAAAAACTGCAGCAGCTCTCTAGAACCAACAATTCTTTTTTGCGGGTAATAGCTTAAATTTTACCTAAATGTTAAAATGTGCATAAAATTAAAAAGAAGTGCATGAGCTCAGCTCCCGTGCAAAGAGCTCACGGCAGCTGAGCTCATGCACTTCTTTCTAATTTTATGCACATTTTAACATTTAGGTAAAATTCAAGCAATTACCCGCAAAAAAGAATTGTTGGTTCCAGAGGGCTGTGCAAAGTGAGCCCTGCTCATTGTCCAACTGTACACTGAAGAAACCAATTTATGGCGTTTTTCGTGACTCCTACCAGCAACGCATCGAGTTGGTTAGCGATTTACTTCCGCACGTTGGTCTTCGAATCTAGTTAAGTGCAGGGGCTTTAGTCAGATACGTATGATTAAAAAACTAGTAGGAACAGATTAAAAAAGTCAGCCTATGGACAGTAGGGAGAGGGGAGGCTAGGATGTCACCTGTCTAACAATATTCTCGCAACTGTTAAAGCAAAACTTTAGATACGCGCGTATTCGGGGGGGAGGGGATGATTTCGGGATATATCTTCCTCAAAACGCTAATTTTTCTTGCCATAGAAAATGACTATAACTAAACCCTCCACCCCCCCATTTTTTTCCATTTCCTCTTCTTCTGGCTTCACCAGTTCAAACATACAAAAGAAATATTTATATACAATTGAAGGACTCGGGGCAAGAATGTGATTTTGAATATTTCAGTTGGCCAATTTCCTACTTACAAAAAATATGTAAAAATTATTATAAATTCTATATTCTCTGCAATACCAGAAATGTTTTTTCTCCAAATTACATAATCCATTGTCATGTTTATTTTATTTTTATTTATGAAAAACAAAAATTTTGATCGAAAAGTCAGTCCTTGTGGTTTGTCTAATTTCTGCCCCGAGCCCTTCAATTCATAAAATAGGATTACATTGCTTTTGAAATAAGAAAAATATATTTCCGGACCATGTATAATTGTTTATTCAATTACAACTGTATTGCTAATTCACACTTGATTGTTCTGGAAAACATCATTGTTAGAAACCTGTATTTGTAGTAAGGTGACTCAAGCATAAACGTTCATGATACTTTACTGGACTGAAATTATTTAGTAATCAAACGATATTTATTTATTTTCCCTTTTTTCCATTTGAAATCATTTATAGTGAGATAGAAAGTAAGACTTATTACTCTGTAAATGTATTCATTTTTTTCTTAACTACTAAAGCCCGGGATTTGATGCACTAAAGAACTGCAAAAGTGTCAATAAAGACACACGATAGAATTTCAACTTCTGTATTAGAGGGAAGCACGAAATTGGGGGAAGGGTTATATTGCCTTTTAATTTGACGAACTCAATGGAACAGTGATTCATCCTAGAACCCCTCCAGATGACAGACCTACGCTCCATTTTATTTCCAAGAGCGCTTTGAATCCAGACTTGTTTCAAGTATTTGTAAATGCACTTTACTATATAGTCATTGGTTGCTACGACGTAAAAATAACTGATGACGTTAAGAAAAAAGCATTTTCAGATATTCTAGTAAGGTAAACACTTTCTTAAAATAAATAATAACTCATCGAGAAATATTTCCCATTAGAAGCTCAATTTTCACACCTAACTTGTTTTCAATGTGATCCATTTAAATCTTCCACTTTTATACTCTGAAACAGCCAAACATAAATCAAACTATACATCTTAAGTTTAGACATCAGTTTTCTTGAACACGTATTTCTTACACATACTAATATTTCCGCGCAGCGCAATCTGATTGACAATCACAGTGGCTCAATCAGTAATAGACTAAGCTTTCAACCCATCGTAGCTTGGAACAAGTCACGGGAAAGGCGTTTCAGACATATTCACAACAAAATTTTAATGAAGAAAATATATTACAAACAACGAAAACAGGAAATAATATTAGAAATACGTTAATCATACACGCGTTTCAACAGATGCTCTGTTGATAACCCAAATCTGTAATCGGTAATCGCCACACGGCCTGAACGTACTCAACCACAGACAAGGAGAAAGAGAAAGAGCGAGAAGAGCAATGTTTGCTACTTTTCTTCACACATAAAAACTATGTCACTTCAGTCACACAAAAGCTGGGGGATCAGAATTTCAAAGTCCTCGTATAAAAAAATACTCAAAATATATTTTTTCTAATCTGTAAACTTGATTTCAACTGCTTAATATTTATTTAAATACTAGAAAAGCGTTCGTCAATGTATGACGGGAGAAAATTGCTTCTACATTTGAACGAAGCATTTGCCTGCTTGATAATATTTTTATAGTTGAAATTTTAACCCTAAGTTTAATGGATTAACCCTAAACTCCAGTAGATGGCGTTCATTGTTGACCACTTTTTCGTTTATCCATTCTACTGAAACGACAGTTTTACCAGTAAAACAGTTAAGATACCGGATCCCAGTTCAGCTTCGCCAAATTAAAGAACTTCCGTGCATGTCAAACTTTACCAAGAAATGTTATTAAATTATTGTACCGTGGAGCGAGTTTCATTGTTGATGACGTCAGGAGCGTTACTCGATCATTCGCTATTATATATAAGAGGATTAGATTAGTCTAACTTTCATGAATATGTTCAAAAACATGCTTTTAAACTTTTATTACTGCTGCAAAAATGTCTTTATCAAATTATATATATTGTTTTCTGCTTTAAAAAAATTATAATCAATTTTAATCAATTTTACACTATCAGCTTCCTTTGAGGATTCCAGACTACTAACCGAGATATTTCCAAATTCTTCAGAAATATTGAAAGACAATTTCAGGAAAGTTACTGACTTTTAGCAAAAAACGTTCCTGGTTTTTGCAAGATAAGTTACTGGCAGAAATTGGGCACATCAGCTGCCCATTTGTCCGAGATCGTTTCTGAATCGTTTTTACAGTTTGGGTTGATCCTCCATTGGTCATAAAATGTCATGAATGTTTTTTTTCCTCCACAGCATTTTGATCAAAATTCTCATCAAATATTAATTTAAACTCTTTGTAAGACTCTTAACTACAGTTATGTCGTTGTATCGAAAACTAAACATCTAAAGAATCGAAAACTAAATATTTTAGCATGATAAATTGGAATACTAACTTTAAAAAACTAAAGTAAGACTTACAATTTCAGTTAATTTTTACCACGCATTTCGTTAATAAATAGCATCCCAGGACAGATGCATATTAGGAGTTGGTATCGTGCTAATAATAATCGTGGGTTCGACCCCTCTAATTGGTAAGAAAATATCGTCTTTGAATGACTTTTTTTCATCGGATGAATTCTTATCAATCTTTCTAGAAATTATAATTTGCTGGTTTAGATTATGAATTATGTTGTTGAACCACATTTATGTTGTTGCATTAAAATTGGAAAAGTAAACGTTTATTTTACAACGATAAGTCGCATCATTATAAATACTATTTCTTAGGTATTTTTTGTAATGGGTTTCTAAATACTCCATTAAACTACAATAGTAAAGCATAACTTGAAGATTTTTTCGGCCCCCATTGGCTAAAAATATATGATCATTTCACATTTTGACTGAAAGATTTAAAATAATAATTTTAAAAAAAATCGGATTTTTGAATTGGCGCTGTCGTGACTGTGAATGTTTTGCACGAATCAGCTAATTATACTGAAAATTTAAAATTCTGCTTTTTTTTCTTTTAATTTATCTAGCAATCACATTGGGTATCATTATGCAAAAATGTTTTTTTGTCCTGAAAACTCAATATTTTATAACACTTTTTTAATCTTTATTTTTGCTGTCTAAAACACAGGAACGTAGTTATGTTGGTGAATTTTTGTGTTCCAATTTTTTCAAAACAGATAACGCAAAGTGAGAGAGATTCGATGCATTAATCTCCAAATAAGCTGCAACCATTTCGAAAGCAATTTCTTCAGAACTATAAAAAATCCCCCACACCATAGGATACATACTGTTAAAGGCAGTGACATTAATAGTCGCAAGTTTGATTGATTGACTTTTCCGGAACAATCTACACTGAATGCAAAAATTTGAATTATACAGTGTCTGAGGGATCATCATTACAATATTGGGTTTTAACCACAAAAACCTAAGGTAATAAGCGTTAGATGATTCAAAAGTCAGTTTACTCTTTTAATATTCACTGAAGTCATAAAAACTTACAAAACAGAAGTAGAAGGGAACCTAGAACTAAATCATTATTTTTTTTTTTTACTTCCTTTCACAAAAAAGGAAGTATTGTATTCGCGAAAAAATTTTCACTCAAAAATCGACCTTAATTTCTATTTTACTCACCCTCGAATGAATATTGAGTTTTTTTTTCGACTCGACCACTCGTGGATAAGTGCCTAAGAACGAATAGATACGCGAAATATCCATACTGATGATTCCCGAGTTAATTACGACGAATTTTCTCGTGACGTCTGTATGTACGTGCGTATGTGCGGATGTGCGTATGTATGTCGCATAACTTAAGATTGGTAAGTCCTAGAAAGTTGAAATTTGGTACGTAGACTCCTAGTGGGGTCTAGTTGTGCATCTCTCCCTTCGGTTGCATTCGGGTGTTTCTAAAGAGGTATTTTGCCCCTTTTGAGGGGGAAATCATTGTTAATTTCGATGTAAACTCATGTGGTGTTATAATATTGGTAATTCTTTTAATTTTTTTAAATCTGTTTCAATTTGGCACTGTCGGTGATATTTAGAGAGTAAACTATTGAATCACATTAAAATTGTCAGTAATGGAAATGACATTAAATTGGAGTAAAATGAAGTCATGTGATGCACACATCAGCTAGTTTTCTCTTCATATACGAACGTCGATTTTCTAACTTCAGAAATAGATTTAACAAAAATCAACAGTTAAAACATCTTTTTGAAGAAAAACATACCTGTTGACAGACGGCGAATGAACGGGCAGCCGTAACGATATATAGATATTTCTGTCATTTCGTACAATAATCTGCATTAATATTTACTTTTTTATGTCTTAAAAATTTATTTCCTTACTTTCAAGATTATTTTTGATTTTAGAGATACCTTATGACATAAAGGCCTTTATATGCTTTTATTTTTCAATTTGATTATTTTTGTTTGATGAATGTTTGTCAAAATATTTAAAACCAACTTGTGTTATTGTTGTAAAAATGATGTTCAAAAAATTTAAGTAGCATAACTAGTGTGGAATCAAAAGTCTGAATGGGTATGAACAGCAGAAAGTCATAAAAAATCAGAACAGAAAACAAAATGGATTCAAGTTGCATTTAAAATTTATTTTGTTACTAACGCTAACTTTTCTTCATGAAAGAAATAATTATAACTAAGCAGCGTGATTTCCCAAAGCTTTTCTTTGATGAGTTTGCCTCAAAATTTTAACACACATAAGAAATTACTTTAATACTTGCGAAACTTTTGATTACATCCAGTTTTTAAGCGAGTACTGGAAATCAATTGATACAGTACTATGCAATAAGAGAACCATTTTTTTTTAAAGAAGGACTGTTTTCTTCTTTTTTATAAAAGGAGACATTTCTCAAAAACCGCTTATTTTATGTTTCTGTGAGGTAAACACGATTTCCGACTAATTTGCAGAAACCAAACATTTGGTGTCATACGAGTTTATTAACTGTGTTTCAGAAGCAATTTTTCACTCGTTATTTCAAAAATATTTAAACCATTTTGTAAAAACTGCGACTTACTAAAAGGAAAACATAACACCTCTAGAAAACTTTCATTATCGTTGCTAGCGTTTATTTGTGAATATTCTCACACGCAAAAGTATTTTGCTTCACAAACATTGCGTTTTGTTTTACTATATCTCACTATGTATTCATACGATAATGAAGACATCGCACTCAAAATTGCCATTTTTTATTATTTTTGATGCAGCAATCCATTTGGGAAATTCTTAAGTAGCCATTAAAAATACGATCTTCAAAGATACAAAAGAAATAAAATCGAATCAGAATTTTCTTGCGCGTCCTGTTCGCAGTTAACGGTAAATGATAGCAATGGTAAAATGACGCAAGTAAAGATTAGCGAAATGTGTAAAATCCTATTTTTCTTCTTTACTGGTTGTCATGACGACGATGCTTGCCACTTAAGTCAATATACTCGAATATTTGGCATTCCATGCTGATGCATTTGACGTTTTCGATCATTTTCGCGAAATAAAGCTACGTTATTTTAACTTCATAGGCCCGAAGTGTCGCATGGGATTTTTGTTTTTGCTATTACTGCAAGCAGAAGATTTTGAATGCATTTAGTAAGTTTTGCTGAACTGTTGTTAAAATCTGTTTACTTATCTTTTATGTCTCTTTCCGTTTTCTGTTACATTTAAATAAAGCGTAAAATTCGGTGATAAAAATGTCAGTTATGATAAAATAGGAGTCCTTTGAAACCAAAGCACTTCTTGTTGCAGTTAGAGTTAATGCGTTTCACAACTTTCGACTATGGCAAAGTGTGCAATACAGATGATACTAAATATTAACCACGGAGAGATGGTAGATGACCTTAAAGCAAAAACATCATTTTTATTAGGTATAATCAGCGACGAAGGAAGAGGCGCGTTCTTGCTGATCCTATCTTTTGCAAAATAATTACAAACAACCTGTTAAAAATGATACAGATGATGTTTCCGCTTCTAGGTCATCCGTTATTTCTCCGTAGTCAAACGTTACTACTTCTTCTTCCTAATATATATCACACACAGTACTGTAAAGCACATGATACTGCGAACTTTGAAACGATCAATAAGTCAACAACCAAATCCTCTGTATTTCAAAACAAAGTTTAATGAGTTCAAGCAAACAAACTAAGCAAAAGAAAAAAAATGTTTTTTTTTGCATCTGAAAGAGCAACAAAAATTGAATTTTTCCACAGAATCACCATCATCACACAAATTAAAGTAATTATCATAGCTGTAGAACTTTATCTGTTAACACGTTTAGAATATTGATTACTGCTTTTGCAAGGCCAAAAAAACGTTTTTTGAAACGAATTTTGAAATTCCTTCGTCTTAGAATTCTTCGTCATAGATCTCAGCCACTCAGCGACGCTTACCCGAAGCTCCTTGTCGTCGTCGTTAAAGCGCTGTGTTGCTAGCCATTTCTTCTTTCTTTTAAACAAGTAAAAATCACTAGGTGCAAGATAGGAACTGTGAGGCAGTTGAGGGAAAACTTCCCATTTTTAAACTGAACGCACCATTTCCGGACGCCATTCGTTACGCTGTTTCCATTTACTCCGCACGTTTTGCCGATAAATTTACTTAGGTTTTTGGTTTTAGCCAACAAAACCGTATTTCAGACAGCAACTCACAACTCGCATCTTTTTCACTTGCAGTGCACGTTTCAAATTTGAATATATATATATATATATATATATATATATATATATATATATATATATATATATATATATATATATATATACGTAACGCGCTGTACAGGGTTGATGCCGTTGTGGTGCTTGGATGCCGACTGAGGTGCTGAGCACGCAGATACAAAAATATACGCAATGGTCGCGCGCCAGGCGGCGCCAGAAAGAAACGCTCTTTACTTTCTGAAGAGCCCTCTGAGTTGAGAAACGTTTTTCTGAACTTGCAAAATCAGTAATCAATATTGTAAACGTGTTAAAGTTCAAAGCGTGTAAAAGAAATAGCCTAAGTATTAACTAAAATCTCACGCCAAGGAAGTATATCTTCTAATGAACGAACATAATCACACTTACCTGTTTTTTTTCCCTATTATATCATGATTGCAGTTAATGACTAGGTGATTCGTAAGAAAACCTTTCACTTTGACATGTTGTTTAATTTATATCTATACAGACAACGTATAAAATAGTTACAACTCGATTTCCATAAAGATAAGAATTTGCTGGTCGCTTTTATTCTTCTTAGCCCGTTGCTATTAAACAGCGCAAGCGGATGGGCCGTTTTTTTTCTATCAACCAGAAGAGCTTAAAGAACCCTATACTTTAACCATAAGCGTATCATATTTAAGGTGTTTCTGTAAGTCTTGTTGGATTTAAACTTTTTATCAGTAATATTCATACTAATTGAAGCTCTTGTAGACATTATTCTGCAATTAAATCAAAATATTACAGGTCACCAGTCTGCAGCACAATCACGCGTACCATAAAGGAATACTTGATATAATTGTTTAGGAATGATAATCATGCTTTAATTGAGATAAATATGAACAAAATGTTTTGCATTATCGGCATCAGAAAATTAAAATTTCTTTGTTTATTACATTTTCGTGTTGTAAAAACAGAAAAAAAAAATACTTTGTTTCAAATGCAGTTTTAAAGAACATGCAAGAAAACATAAGGTAAACTTAGCAAACAGTCTATAAAAATGGATATTAAGAAATACTATTCATACATTTTTTTTGGCTCAAAAAAAAAAAAAAAAAAACATTCAGAAGAGATCTATCAGTTATGTATAAGTTTAATTGAGTTCGAACAGGGACAAAATGATATTATGAATGCCTGATGTAAGCAATAGCTTGTTTAAATTAAGAAACGGAACATGGAAAGGACCAGTCCTGGCCAAAATAATTCAAATAGATCGACAAGCACTCAGTTACCGGCAGCAAAATCCTATTTATATTTTTCAGTACTTATAAAAGTATTGTACATATTTTTCACTTAATTTTTATTTTAGTCGTATGTTTACGATACAGTAAGACTTATTTTATGTACGTTTGGCACTTGAGCGGAAAACGCCTAAAAACGAAATGGATAAAAAAGGTAATCAATTTAAAACATTCATTGTAATCAAAGACAGGCAAAAACGCAGAGTATGGTTGTGTTGAAATATCACCTATGTTTTGTTTAAAACCACGGTTGTTAACAGATTTGGCAGTCTATAGTTCAGACCAGATGAAAGCATGTTGCTCACGCTTTTATATAATTAGATTTAATAAAGGTATTACAGTCCACTTGAATGTGCGTGGTAGCATATCAAATCACAAAGAAACCAGCTAAAGAAAAGATAAATTCGCCGGAAACAAAAGCAAGTTGAACAATTCCACGCTCGAGAATACATTAATGGGCATCACAAATGTCGTTATCTGATTATTAGTTTGTTTTCCATTTAAATTTTATGAGTTACAAGTCCAGTTAAAGGTGCGGAAACAACTTCCTACTGTGTTAAAGACATTTCGTACGTCAAAGCTAAACGGGTCTCTCGCTAGTGTGTATTGAAAAACCGAATAGTAACATGGTTAAGGATTTTTTTTTAATGTTTGAATGTTGTTGAACTTTGATGCTGCTGTTCTTGTTAATGGAACAACTTATTCTCACGGTGTTAGAACTTAGAAATTCCACTTTTATAGCTGTGAAATTTTCCTATATTTTCAACAATGATTTATGCTTATCGTTTTTCTGATGCAAGTTGTAAAACACAGTTGTGACAATTATCGTCACTCACCTAGTCATGGGCATAGTGATAACCAGTAATTATCAGGCTAGCTGAGTTCAATTCTTTTGAGGAATCATACAAAACCAGTATTTAACAATATTAAATCACGTATTTTTTCTAACAATATAACCATACTTCAACTTACGGATTCGAGCAGCATTAAATCTTTTTTTAAAAATCGTAATTGACAAATCGCTTTTAAAATTAACAGAAAAATAAATAAAACAATAAAAAAATGAAATAAATATAAATAAAATAAAATAAATATAAATAAAACAAAATAAATCTTACTATTGTACTGCTGCATTTTTTATTTATCGTCTGTCAAGTTCAGCTTGCTTTACCATCATTTCTAAATAATATAATTTTGAGTAAGAGTGACCAAAAAATCAATTGTCATATGTACCCATAACTGAAACTCTAAACTTAATTTGAGCAAGGACATATCAACTTGAAAGGATCTTCAGTATTATATTCGATCTTATAAGTACAAAACAGCAATATCAGACCTTTTTTGAAAGAAACCCTACAAAATTTGAATGCAATGGAAAATGCATTTTCAATTTCAAATATTTTTCCACACATAGATAAATTTTATGTTTGAGGAGACAGTGTTAGGGGTGTTCTGGCTGGATTAAAAATATCCAAATGTCACCGTTAATAATTCTCAATTTACTAGTATTCGCAATGTTTAATGCCGCTTAATATGAAGCTAGTATTATGTTGCTAAAACCTAATTTACATAAGCAACAAGCTAAAGTTGTTTATACGAACTTACGAAATTCTGAAATATTAATGATTGTAAATAAATCAAGAAATTGCATGATTTGACAACAAAACTTTCTTTTAGCAATATCAGTATTAGAAATTATAGACGAGTAAAAACATGGCATTAATGCATGTACATCAACCACTATGCAGATATAAAATAAAACCTTTTGAATTGCATCTTCAGGAAATTGTCTCGCGTGCTACGATAAAGACTTGAAAGAAACTAATAATTAACAAATTTTCAATAAGAACATTGTAGTATATTTTCTGGATTTCAGTCAGCCATGAATTTCGAGCGGTAGAAACACCATATAAAGATTGTTGCCTTCGTTCCAAACTAATTACTTGGGAATACAACGACTGCAAGATCGTTCAAGAATTTCAATTAGTTGGCGAATGCCAATTAGAAGCCTTTTCAGAAGATATGAGACATTCAATATTCAGAGATCAGTCCTACTTTTATTAAAGACAAGTAGCAGAACTTCTGTATCAAATAAAAGTGAAATTTTAACAGAGTGTGCTGAAATTCATTTCCGGTGCCTAAACACGGATTCTTTATTGATTGGTCTAATAATCTTCGTTTTGGTTTGAGAGGATGGAAAGAGTGGAGGTGTCTTTCTAAAGCTTTTTTCACTTTTTTTCAGTAAACAAGAAAGTCATCATAAGAGAAAGAA
This sequence comes from Uloborus diversus, assembly GCF_026930045.1. Lineage (NCBI taxonomy): Eukaryota > Metazoa > Arthropoda > Arachnida > Araneae > Uloboridae > Uloborus > Uloborus diversus. The sequence goes on from NC_072740.1 coordinate 67,409,990, forward strand.
TACGGAAAAGAAAGTACAAGAACATTTCGATTAAAAAGAACATTTTTAAGAAGAGTAAAATTCTTAATTTGCCGATACACAAAAATCTCTTTATATTTATTGCACCGTATTTTAAAGAAAAAACAAACACGTATTGCAATCTCGACATTTTTAGTGCATAACCGCAGAATCATCCCTAAGGAAAAAGATACAATAAAAGTAGTATACAGGTTGTTCCTTTTTAACCTGCAAGACCTCTTATTATCGCAACCGTTAGTCCTAGATGCATACTTCCAATTGCAAAAATGTTCAAAATCAGATGCGGAGTTAAGATATTGAATGTTCGAAGCAAAAATAAAAATGAGTCAAAAAATACAAAATTTAACTTTTTATACGGGCCCCAGGTCCCCTAACTTTATATTTAGGGAAATGATCTCCACTGAAAACTATTACTGACATAAAAAACCTGATATTTGTGAGACCAAAACTCAAGGAGATATTCCAGTTAAAAGTTTTAAGGGACAATACAGAAGATAAGATTGGAACTTATAGCCATTTCAAAAGAATGACAGGTTTCCAAAGTAAAAAAAAGCATTTATATTTTTGCTGTTCAAAAATTCATGTAAATGTTATGCCGTATTACGCAAAAACACACTGCAAAACCTCGAATAATTTTAAAAACCACACTCTGCACACATATTTTTAAACACTTGTTAACTGCTATACCCCCCCCCCCGCGCCCGAAATTTGTTATTGACGGCGAGTGTAAAGTGGTGTAAGTCACAAAACGCTGCGTTTCATATCTCGGTGAATATTGGTCGTACTAATTTCAAACCTTTTGTGCTGGGATTGTTTTTCAATGGAGAAAATTTCCCTAAACATAAGTTAGGGGACCTGGGGCCCGTATAAAAAGTTAATTATTTTGCTTTTTGACTAATGCCAATATCATAACTCCTCATATAATTTTTAACACATTTGCAATTGGAAGTATACATCTATTACTAATGGTTGCGAAAATAGAGGTCTTGAAAGGTTAAAAGAGAACACCCTGTATATGCGGGAAAAGGAAACACCCGTGTACATTTTTTTTTATTTCTTTAGTTTTTAAAAACAAATATTATCAATTTCTAAGCACAAAAGTATCCCCATTGTTGAAGTCTTTTCTTTGTGTCTTGGATTTTTTAAAAAATATATCTTAACTATACGGCGTTTAAAAAAATGTCTACAGTCACATGTGCCCCTATAGGGGCCACATGTGAACAAGGAAGGAGTACATAATGAATACGCTTAAAAAGGGCAGAACAAGCATCATATTTTAAGAACAAACACTTCACTATGAAGCATATACGAATGTATAAACTAAATTGAAGGGCTTTTAACCAATACTAAATCAGTTTAAATTGTACAGTAATTGTGCAATTAACAATGATTTTTTTTTTTTTTTAATGTATAAAAATCCTAGTAGTATGTTCTGATTACTGGATAAGTATGGGAAATATGTTTACGATTACAAAGTACAAATATTATTAATTGTGTTTCAAAAATTTTTTCTTGTTTTATATTGCTTTTAAGATTCATACAGAGTATGATATTTTATTTAATAAATTTAAACTTCAGCTTTTTTAATTGAATGAAAATGTTTTATGTATTTTTATATCCTCTAAGTAGGATACATCAGTAAATCGTTAACCAATATTTACTAACATTTTTTTATTTAAATTAATAATAATAAAAATAAATAAATAAATGTTACTTATAACAATAATATGACTAATTAACAACAATTTAAAAAAAAAAAATAAACATCACAACGAGTGTATGCAACATTTCATACATTTGAAAATACAAAATGTAAATGTTTTGCGTGCCTAAAAAATGTCATTGTTAAAAATGGCAATGACCGTTTTGCCCTGAAAACACCTAGTAATCATTAATATTCCCCTTTTTTTCAATCACTTTTATCAGTTCTTATGTCATGGATGTCGAAAAACGTTCTTAGAAGTTTTTATCCTGGCTTTTTCAATGAAGACAATGAGTTCTTGCTTGCTTTGATATTGAATACCATTTTTTCATACTTTAGGTAACAGAATGCCTCACGAAATTTCTATTAAACTTAGATCGAGTCTTTAGACGAGCCATTACAGTAAATTCATGAAATAAGCATCAAGCAATGGTTTTGAGGTTTGAGAAACATATAATTACGCATTATTGGAAATGAAAAAAATGTTGAAACTTGTAATTAACGGTGTTTTTGGTTTGAAAAAATATTGCTCAGTACAGCATCATTGCTCTCAGAGTTCATTTTGCCCACAAAAAATATTGGTACAGTTTCCGTCCGTTGCGAAGCTTCATCAGCCCGTTACTAAGCCACCTCCATAAGTACGCTTCGATATTTGTTTTTTCTTCACAGAAATCATACCAAAAGTAGGAAAAACCATTCAGATCACCTTAGTTAGTCTTTCTCTTATCAGAAATGATTACACCATCCCATTTTTTACCCATAACAAAGCATTTTTGGCTCAATTAATCCTTGGTCTCTTATGAACTTTCTTTTGATTTGATGGCCATATTAGTTTCACTCAATGGAACTTTTTCTCTTTTTGTAAATCATGTTAAATAGTTCAAGAACATCATCGTATCTTGAATTTCCATCTAATAGCTTTTGATGATTTTTTTTTCTTGGAACAAGCTCGTATTCCTATCATATGTTTCCCACGAACAGCAACAGAAGCGTTCCTACATGTGCGTCTTTATGGTCCTTATTCGCTGATATTTTTGAAAATTCTTAATGGCCGATTTTTATCTCTTCAGACTTGTTGCTTTTTGACGTACAGTAAGTTGTAAAGTTTTTCAATTAACCACTTTCCTTTTCTCAAATTCTTCAAGTTTAGTGCCTAACAGCGTGATTGTAAAAATGGAATGTGACGCTCCCCCCCCCCCCAATAGCTTGCTAAGTATTTATGCCGTTATGCATTGCATGTGCAGAACAAAATCCAAGATAATTTTGCTTTTTAGAGCACGCAAATCTCATTGTCCTTATAATTTTGTCCATATAACAGGGATGCATAAATTCAAATTTTATTCTATCAAAACAAATTTCCTATATACGTCCAATTAAAGTAAGTTTTTTTTTTTTTTTTTGCAGTGTGCAGGGTGAAGTACGGTCCTAAATCCAGATTTGTATTTGGGCTGAAATAAACGGCATTACGGATAGATGATGCTCATTTCCGGGAAGTGCACTTTTGCCAACGCGATTAAACATAGGTGCATTTTTCGCCTATTATTTTTAGCATCGATTCACGCGAAATGTCTAATTTTATTAAATCGATAATGTTGAAAAATCTCGTAGTTCACTTTTCCCCGTACCACTTACTGTTTTTGAGATAAAACCTTTGATGAAAACTTTTTCCGAAGTTTGCTATTAGATGGATCTAGGTATCTGTACTGGATCTAGGCACCGTAAGTAGTTTCGTCGTGTAGTTGCATGCAACTTTACTATACCTGGAGCCAACTTTTATGACGATAGCCTTTGCCGTTCATATTTTATCGCGGTGGTAGCGGACTTGAGTATGAAATGTATTTTGCAATTTACTTAGATGTTAACTTTATGTTAATTACGACTATAGTAAAGAGTCAAAAATATTTTCTGTGTGAAAAAAAAAGGACAAAACAAGAAGTAAATGGAAGCTCGATGGTAACTTCAAGTTCAAAACCTTAGAGCAGAAATTAGTAAATGAAGGGAGCTAGTGCAATCACTGGCTAAACAAATCTTTGTCAAAGTTTGGTCATGTGACTAAACCAGAGTCTGATTACCGCATGGGCACACGGGGCAAAGGCCCCTCCTCTTAGATTTCAGGGGGCCCAAAATCCCATTAATTTATTATGCTAATTAAAAATTGATAATGATTTCACTCAGAATATAGAGTACAATAATATCATTGATATTTTTGCAACTGCCAACACAAGGAAAAATTTTTTTATTTGTTGATAAAAATTCCCCTTAAAAATTTATCTATTTGCAAATCACAAAACCGCTCCAAGTTTATTTTGTATTTACTATTAAAAGTTATATCATAGATGATTTTAATATTTACTGTTTACTGCAATGGGCAAAGTTTAACCACATCTTATATAATTATCGAATACTATATCTCTTTTAATTTTTTTTTATGTATATGGGTCATTCTTCAAAAAGTGTAACTTTTCTGTCACATGCCTTTTACAGAAAAAACTTTAAGGAACGACTCTTTTAACAATGCTTTTTAATTTTATCAAAAATATATCTATTTAAACCTGCCGAAAATTTTTTAATAATAATTTTTATTTTAGTATATTTTTGGTTCACAACATGTGAATTCTCACCTCCGTGGCATGTCACACACCTGGTGTGACTGTTTATGTTGCCAAATAATTTGTTTAGTTAAAAGTATATACTTATTTATTTATTATTTCTAAAACAAGTGTCTCAAATATTAATTGTTTAAGTATATTTATTTTTTTAATATTGTGTTTTAGTTTGTTTTAGTTGGGTAGGGAGTCATGTCATGCAATAAATTCTCACCTCCGTTACATAAACACAAAATGCCATTCCTCATTAACACGAGGTAATAATGACATCAAATTTTATATTCCATGATAAAAATAAGCCCCCTTGTTTATTTTCATCCATAAAGAAGTTACGAGATAGTTGTCGAAAAACAAAAAGGTGTATTTTACTTTAAAAAATAAGTGCGGTTATTGTGACTTCTCACCTCCGTGAACTTGAGTTTCAGGAATGTAAATTAATGTTAAAAAAAAAAGTGAACATGTTTTCATATGTTTAACATGTGCAGATTGTACTAACAAAGAAAAAATACTTACATGAAAAATGTATCCATTAGGCCAACATTAATGAAAAATTCCTCACCTCCGTGACAGACCTAATCAATGTCATTATTTCTGAGACGAAAATAACTGATGGAGGAGAATTACATCAATCTTAGGCATTCTACCAAAATTATAAATTGCAGTATATTCTCAAATTTACTGTATGCTATTTTTTATCACACATTTGAACTAAAAGGATAACTACTAATTAAGCCGTACTTTAGTTAGGAGAACTTAATATTAGATTCCCACTAACAATTAAAATTGCTCATTGTTTGCACAATTAACAAAGTTACTACTTTGGTAATAAATTGGTCTCGATTTTAAACATTAAAAATTCTTTTTTCTCTTTTTTATTTCCGTGAGCAAGGCACTATTTTTTTTTATTTATGAGTAAAATAATTGGAACTTAGCTTTGCCATTGTTTATGGTTACTTGTAGTAGGTAACACTTTCATGTAAGAATGGGGAAAAAAAAGAAAACAGCAGGTTTCGAAATTGAAAAATATTTGCGTTCAAAAGTTACATTTTCTGGATAATGACCTATATACTATTTGTGATAAGAGGTATTACCAAATTTAGAATAGCCGTGTTAATACGCATATGTATTATCGAAATATTTTATTTTTTCATTACATAGACTAAGCGGGAATAGGGGGGGGGGAGGCACAAAATGAACTTCGTGCTCAGTGTCTTCGAAAATCTTAATCTTACCTGTATTTTCCTTTGCATAAGTTCGGACGTTCAGTTAAAAGTGGATTATACCTGTCTTACACAGCATTTTAGATTTCATAACACTTTTTTTCAGTAACTGAACGAGATACCGTGCATGACACAGAAAATGTTTGCAGTTCCATTTATGACTCTCAAAAAGCAACTTTGATCTTAATGTAATTTTCTTCCTCCTTGAAGGCGACACTTGCTCACTTCATTTGAAACTTCTTGGTAAACTTCAATTTTTTACGTGTTCATCAATTATCTGCTGCCTCGAAAGATTGCTTATCCCTTGAGGCAGAATTTGACTAAGATCGTGAATAAAATTCAATATTCTGTAGCTATTTATGTAAAAATAATTGCGTAATTACGTTAGGCGGAGCAAACATCAAGAAAATAAATAACGTGCATAATTTACTCTCATTCTCAAGGCCCTGGTTTAGACTCACAATCATATATGGGCTCATTTTTCTTTCTTTCTCAACGAAAAGTCAGGACATTCTGAATCGCCATCTTACATTTTACATACAGAATTTTACTGATCAATTAAAATTAAAACATTGCGACATAAGAAATATGCAGTAAATTTATTTAAATAACCAAGTAGGATTTCCTCTTAATATTAAAAAAAAAGCATAGCCTTAGATAGTCCCTATATATTTTAGATGCATAAGTTTTTTAAAATGAAAATCATTTAAAAATTATTTTCCTTCTTACACGTTTATCAAATTTTCCGAAAATGTGATCCCGGCAAACAAAGTTCAAACATACTTAGGGGAGGGTGACCCAAAGCGGGTAGGTTTTCGAAGAATTCTTGTTTTGTTTGAAAGAAAATTGTAGTTTTTGGATTTTTATCGCAACAATTTCGGTTTTATATGCTAACAATGCTCTTGAACTTCAAAATAAAAAGTGATCTTTTTATTATTTCAAACCCAATATTTATTTATTATCAAACATTACAAACACTTGAAAGCGGGTAAGCTTAACTAATTGTGCTTTGATACATTTGCCTATCAAATATGAAGTTATAAATGATTAAATTAGTTGATTAGCTACTTGTCATCATAAAAAAATATGTAAAATAGTTATACTAATCCAATTTAAAGTCGGTAAATTTATTTATAAATCATAAAGACATAACAGATTAAATTAATACACTAATTGTCATCACAAAAAATAACTTTTTAAAGTTATACTTATCAAATCTAAAATCTAAGTCAAGATATGTGTCACGAAATTAGAACTAAATACATGATTAAATCGTTCCCCCCTTTGCACCTTTGCTCTAAAGCACGCTTTTTATTTTAATAATTATAACGTTAAATTAATAATTAAAACAAAATGGAATGACCATCGTAGTTTGTAGGTGATAGGTTACAGAATAACGTAATATTATTCACAATCAAAAAAATAGGCTGGTTTTCGACTAATCACAAGTTACAAAACTTCATTTTTTTAAATGCAATGTATCGTTTTTTTTCCTATTTTTAAGCCTGATGGTTGCGCCTAAAACTCGGGGATGTTCGGGTAAACAAGACATACGTATGCATTGACGCTGACACACCATGTGGGGGCATATGAAGGCTTACCCGCTTTGGACCACCCTCTCCTATATGTTATTCGGTACAATTGTGACCACCTCCGACTTTTTTGTATGTCTCATTTGAAAAAATAATAATGTTACAATGCTTTAGGGTGAGTTTTTGAAAGACTATTTCTCCTACTTCTTTCAACATCGTCAGATCACAAACAAAGGTGATTTTTCAGGAGATCGATTTTAATGTTTAAAAGTAAGATGTCATGAAGTGAAACTATATTTCAAAACACTTATTGTTTTTTTTTACGCATAAAGTATGTTTTAAGAAACTATGGTGCTTTTCCCTACTTAATGGAGAAGAAATGCAAAAAGCGCCTTTAAAAAGTTGCCTTTTATTTATGACGTTCTTGCACTAAATTTCAAAGATACTATTTGAAACATCTCAAAAAGTGTCATAATTGTTAATAATTTTTATCTTTACAATACAGATAGCTTCGACATAGTAGCAAATAGTGCATTCTTCATTAAAAAATAAGAATAAGAAAGTTTTATTTTGAGCAATCACGATTGCTTATTGCTTTTATTTGACCGTCCTTGATGTCCGGTTCCTTTTTCAGAATGGACTAGGGGCCTCTGCAGCATCACCGTCCACCGGACGACGGAGCTGCTCCTCTGCTCCTAGCCTTCACTAGGAGCACTGTCCACCGAAATCCCCTCCTCCTAGGCGGCGGTCTCCATGTTCTGCATACACACACTCCTACATATACACATGTCTACACACAAACAAGTCCTTACACACATACGCACACGTAACCGCCAAGGAGAAGGGGCAGGATTGGGAGGACATGTGAGCCGTTTCTAGAAACAATAGCATCCAATGAGTAGGGTCTTGTCGCAAGTCGTGATTGCGAAAAACATAATTCGAATTCAAAGTGTCAGAATTCAAATTATATATACCAGTCGACCCGTGCGGAACTCCGCACTGTACTTCGAATCGTTTCATAAGGCATTTCGCTCTTTAAAAATTTCAAAGAAAGAATATTATGAAGAAAAACCGAAAAAAGTAAACGGAAAAAAGTAAGCGCACAAGAGAAGGCATGTAATTTGAAGACATCAGTAACAAAATCTCGTTAAATGCAACGTTGTGATAATTTGATCATCGCTCCCCTTTTGGTTGTACGTATTTTCAATGCAAATATAAATATCATTAAAAGTGTGGCTGAGTGACACGTGAAAAATCAGTAATTTTGCATGTGAAAAAACAGGTTGTGGCAAATACAGTCCAGCCCATGTGAGCATCTGACAGAAAAAAAAGAAACATTTTCTGACAGAAAAAAAAAGAAACATTAAAGAGATATTTAGTGGCACGGATTCGAACTGGCGCCATTCTGATTAACAGTACGATGCTCCAACAAACCGAGCAACTGTGCCTTCCTTTTTCGAATGCTATTCATTGAAGGAATGCGTATTAAAACACAGTAAAAAAAAATTTTCGCCGAAAAAAATATAATAAGATCATGCGTCTATGTTTTGTCATTAGCCAGCATGATACGATTTAAAATTATTCGTAAAACATGGAATTTGATTAAAGAATGAGGAAGATCTCACGTAGCGATTGAAACAAACATTCTAGAGAAGTAATAAATTCGGATGAAAAAATAAGTGTTTTTTTTTTTTTTTGAATATTCAACAATTTCCCATAGCAGACTTCTTTAACCTGTACGGCTTAAAAGCCCGCACTTCTTTTTCTTTTAATCGAACTCTTAAAATTCAAAACCAAAACCAGTTGAACTGAGTCCGTTTTTTAAGTGTAATTTTTCGAACGTAGACAAAATGTTTTTTTTTTTTTTTTCAGCCGAAAGCAGAGGATTAGAAAATGATTTCTAATCCTTATGATATGAAGTTGATAATAATTTTAATGTTTTATATCGTATTCGAATAAATAATTAAAGATTTACTGGTTGAAACTCGTGGTTTTAATTTGGCGTAGTATTTTTTCATTTGTACAAAAGTTCGAACACTGTTATTACAAAAATCTACATTTCAGCATACAATGAAAATGTTTTTCTGCACAAAAAGGATTCCCTTGAGGTATATCTAATACTTTTTTTTATGCTTACATTATGCTCAGTGGTCTGGACGGAGTCAAAGCTTTAAAAAAAAGGGAAGAACACCCTTCGATTAGCAGTCAACTTATCTGAATGATAACTGTAGCCTGCATAAAGGAGTCGAAACACCAAATAGCATTCCCACTGCATTTATTTTATTACGTGTGTTATCTGTTGTATGTTATGAGTACATGTAATGCGTAATATTACTGTAAATTTGCTATTATGTCGGACAACCCGAACTGGCCCGAAGTTCAGACAGTTTATAGCCGAACGCTCTACCAAAAAAAAAAAAAAAAAAAAAAACACAGGTAATTTTAAAATTTTTTTCTTGCCGAGAAGTCTTTTTATTTTTGAAAATTTTTACAATTTGTTATCGCAGGCTGTTTGAACCGTTATGACTTAGATGGCAGCACGTGTTCATCATTTAACAGCACGGTTAAAATACAAAATAATTTGAACTAAGTTCTTTTTTAAGCGTAGCTTTTCAAATGTAGTAAAAATGTGATACGCTATTTTTTTTGCAAAAAGAAGAAAAATATATATATTACCCTTTACATTGAGGTAATATTTTTTTTATTTGTACGAAGAGTCAAAAACTCATTAGAAGAATCTATATTTCAACATACGATTTATTATATTTTACTGAACAAAAAACAATTCCAATGTAGTCTGAAATCTTCAACCTGATACTTATATTTTCGCTTACATTATGCTTTAATTTTCTTCCCGGAGCCAAAGATTAAAAGAAATAAATAAATAAAAACCTTACAATCGAGTATCAATTTTGCTCCGTGTTGCATCAAGTTTTCATAACAGCCAGGAGCGTTTCTACCTCATGTATTCCCACATATTTGTTATACATTGATCATGTAATGCGCGATAGTTTTCTAATTTTTTGATGCAGATTGTCCGGACGTGGGCCCGAACACGCATTCTCCTGGTTACCATTCGAAACGCTCTGCCGATCAAGCTATTCAGCTCTGTCGGTAACAGTGCAAGTTAAAGTTATAAATTTAACCGAAAACCTCATTCTGGTTCTTTAAAACAGGTTTTTTTTGCCCGAAAAAACAATTTTTAGACCGTGGGTCTATTTTTCGTCAGTAGCCAGCACGATAAGCTTTAAAATAAGGTGTAAATCAAAGAAATCGATCAAGAATTGAGGAAAATCTGGCGTAGAAACCAAAAACAGGCTACAGAAATAATATATAAGGATATATATATATATATATATATATATATATATATATATATATATATATATATATATATATATATATATATATATATATATATATATATATATATATCATGCCAAATGGATCAAGAACAACCCAAGATGTGACAAGAACTGCCCAAAAATACTTGAATCATCACATATGGGGACTAATGAAAGAGGTAAGAGTTTTTTTTTTTTTTTTTTTTTTTGCAATTTCTATTTGTAACATGTTTTGATGGAAACTTATTTCCATATGACTAAGCACCCCCTACTCCCGAAGACAACACGAATAAAGTACAAGATACATGCACACGGAACTTGACTGTGTACGTAAGATGTAATCACCCGGTTATACGTATAACAAATATAGAATCATACTAGCATCTGCAAATTCTTCAGTTTGACGAAAATCAGGGTTTAGATAGAATCAATCTTTTAAAGTTGAGCTGATAGAGAAAAACTGTTTTTATATCCCTTATGCATAACGTACTAAAAACCAGTTTAAAAAATTCAAGCGCTAAAAAGAAAAACTTTTTTTTTGATTTAGTAGCGTAAACGAATAAGGAATAAACATAAAATTTCTTAAATTGAAAGATTTACCTTCACCCTTATATTAGTTTTCAAGTTTTTACATTTGTTACCCAAATATTACAGTTACTATATACATAGTTACTATATACATTGTATAGTACTACTATATAGTAGTTGTAGTACATCTCAAGCCGTAAAATATTAGAATAAATGATTAAAGTCTTTGAGATATAATTAACAGTGAAAAAATAAGAAGTGTATTCAAAATGCACCAAAAGAGTACCAGCAAAATAGTTTTCTTGAATTAGAATATGACAGATTAAAAAAATACATATAATCTTTAAATAAACTCTTTGATTTGAAAAGAGGCGTTTTCTACTAAGAGCATTTTTATCCTTTTCAGCTCTTGTTACCAATAGCTGCCTTTTATTTTAAATTAGCTATTGAGATGTAAAAGCTCAGTTTTTAATTAAGGGCATTTAGTTATTTCAAGGGTATTTAGTTATTGTAAAGTTTTTAAAATGAGAAATTAATTTCAAGTGAGAAAAAAGTTTAAACTCTTGTGCATTAGAACACTTTTAAGCTTGTTTCATAGCTTTGTTTAATTTCCATATTAACCGGAGTGAATTTACTTCTTAAGTATTTTCTTAAGCATATTGTCATACTTCAAAATGCTGTTTGCTTTTCACTCGGGCAGAATAGCGAAGACGATGAGACAAAAAATATTCAATAAGTAAGCTCTAAATCAATAATAAATTAAAGGAAGTAGTTTCACTAAAACTTGTTTGCTCTCATTAAACAAACATTCATAATTAAAGAGGATTAATTGAAAGTACAATTAAAAAATATTTCATTTTTATTCATATTTGAAGAGTCAAAAAATATTTGATACAAGACATTCTTGTCATTTTAGGAGGAAAAATATATATTTATATATCACTCCAAAAACTCAAACTTTGAAAAATTTCAACCACTCTCAGAAGTTATTTAAAGAGCATTCTAAAAATGGTGTGGATCGTATTAAAAATATGATCATGCACTTTTTGGATGCGTATTATAGCGAGTTATTAAAGTATTTATACTCCGCACTTTTCATTTCTTTTTTATTTATTTATTTATTTATTTATATTGTTTTGTTTGTTCTATACTCTTTTTACTTCAGTAGTACCTACACCATGCATTTTTTCTGCGTAAAGGAGAAAAAAAACAACTAAAGCTATATTCATGGAGCTATAGTGTCTATTAGAGTAAGAGTGTCGACCACCTGCTTCTCCTATTACTTAACACTAAACTTTCATTCTTCCTTATGGAAAACTTAGAGGATGATGGAGCTTTTTAATTAACTCTTAACTGGCTTTTTAAAATAAATTTTAGATATTGCGCCTGAAAAAAAAAAAGCTTTTAATATTAGTTTTGCTCTGTTATAAACTGCATCTAAACAGCAAAAGCGCCAAATACCATCTGTATGTATCAAAAACAAGTAACATAATTAGAAAAAGAATAGGACAAAAAAAATTTAAGGTTCTGGGATCAGGATTAATTCTGCTTAAAAGGTTAAAACACAAATTTAAGCTATGAATCTTGACTTTTTAAAAATCTGGGAAAAAATATGTTTACACCATATATCTCATGTTATAGGATACTACAAAAATGACACTTGACAACTTTTTGCCTTTCATAAATCAAATATTTGAACTTCTACGAAGTAATATTCCTTTTCCGATTACCAGAGCAGTCTACATAACCATAGTTAAAAACTTTCGACCTTCTTTTCACCCTTAATCGTACCAACATGAACTTGTGCAATGAACCCACCGCGGCACCATTTTCAACTTCACTTTTACTTCTATATTCTTTATTCCTTAAAGAAAAAAAAATGCTTTGCTCCTTATTGCTTTTTTTGCTCGATATAATGCCCTAATACACACATCCCACCTGATTTGAATTCTTAATCAGATGCATTAATTATGCTTAAATTGGAATGTTACGTTGATTGCTTGTAAAGTTATAATTATCAACGTATAAAAAGGATGCAACTTGATTAATGCTGTATTGTAAAAAAAAAACAACCTGAAACAATTAAAACTTGTAACTTCCTCAACTGCATCTGTGACCACGGATTCCTGTAACAACATTAAGAATCAAATACAATTGAACTCGCATAAAACGTGCGCGAAGAGGCACCAATATTTGCTCGTTAAAATCGAGTGCTCGTAAAAAAAAAAAAAAAAAAAAAAAAAAACGAGTGAGAAAAATAAAAAAGTTTACATATACTTGCGTTGTCAAGTTTTTCCCCCTGTAAAATATCAAATTAGTTGTATAATTTGCTTTGAACTCCTTACTCTCTATTACTAACTCCTTAACTTACTAACTTCTTTTGACTCTTACATTGTGATATTGTGTTTGCAAGAAATGTTCATAGCCCGGAGATTATTGTCATTTGCACCCCAGTTTTTCTGCACATTAAAACCCATCGACTACATTAAGGGTGGTTCAGCTTGAAATTCTTTACGAAAGTCGTTATTGTCGTCGCTTTCATTATTTTTTTCATCTGCTTTAGCTTGAGTTTCAGCTGCAATATCTCTGAATGTATCTCTAAAAGTATGATTTTCAAATGTTTCTTTACTCCACAAATTAATGAAAAAAAGACGTCATTACTCGCTCTCATGATTTTTGATTCATCACTATATTTTGGTTGACTTTGAAATGTTAAAGAAAATCCACCCCCCTCCCCCCAAAAAAAGACGGTAAGCTGAGCTGGAAGTCAGTGGAGATTGTTTTCTATCAACAAGTTGTGACTGATAATGTAAAAAACTATGGATTACTTAATGCCCTGTAAAACAATATGCGTAAGTTTGTAAGAAAGCATAGTTTTTTAATGTAATAAATGGTAAGTTTATCTATTCAAAGATTCCGTTTGCTAACTATCCACCTTGTTGTAATTGCCTTTGGTCCCAATTAGTCCAGATAAACGAGGTTGTACTGTAGTTAAATAAGAAAAATATTATGTGGTATACAATGCGATTAGAAGGGTTAAAACTCATTATGTCAAATTTAAATAATTGAACACACTTTTTAGCTGACGTCAATTAATATTTTACTCACGCTTCATGTGGTTTTATGAATAGAAAATGAGTTGTGTTGAAATTATAAAGGAAGTTTTTTTTAATATAATCTTGGTAATTTTTTCAGTTGGGAAAAAAAAGAAAAACCTTAATAAACTCGGTGACATACGATGAAGTGAAAGCAACTAGTTTTAATTATAATGAAATAGAGTTAGTTATTCAAAGAATATAATATTTTCATTACTGATATCACCTTAAAATATATACAGCTCGCTTCGAAAGCCGACTCGTTTTCGCCATCCGTCGTGGCTCGACCATCAACTTGCCATTGGCAGGTTGATGTACACCGCCGAAGCTCGTGTAGAGTCATAGTAGTTGTGGTTTATAAATGCATATATGTCTCATGTCGTCTCAAAGCAATTTTAAATAGATCAATAGAATATTTATTCTTTAAAATACTATTATTTATTCATATTTTGACAAGGGCAGCATTCAGTTCCAGATAAAAAAAAAAAACATTATTTGAGTTATGACTGTGTTCCAGGCGTTCAAAATAACTTTGCGCCTTGCTTTCGCATTTTTACTAATTAAACTATGTTTGTTGCTAAAGAACGGCAAAAACTTTCTAAACTATTGTGTAGTAATTAAAAATTAATAACTAAAGTTATTAAGAGGACATAAAATAAATTATTTGTCTAGTTCAGAGCTATGCTGCCCTTGTGTTTGGGCCACACTATAAATATGATGTTAAATACGTTTTTCGAATAAAAATATTGCAATTTTAATTCCAAAAAACTAAGTTTCTGAATGTTAAACCAATTCCTTTTTTACTTTTCAACTGCACAAAATTACTACCATTTTGCTATTGCACAGAGTAGTACAATGTAGGAAAAGCATTTTTAACAACTTCAAAAATAGGTCCTAAACAACAGTTCCAGAAATATAGAATGAGGGTACTGTACATTCTACGGGGGGCTACGATGTGCAATAGCCCCCTTTTTTTGTAAAGTAAAGATCATTAATCTTTTTTTTTTTTTTTCAAATTCTTGCTAAGACAGTAACTCTCTAGCAGTGGTGCTTCTAGTTTATTTTAAATGCAATTTAGTAATAAATTCGAAATGGTGAAAAGTTGAGCGACATGATTCAAAATTACCCTTAATGAACGTATTTGTTTTGTTTTTATCAAGGTCAGTCAATTTAAAGATAATTGTGATTATAAACTGTCTATAAAAATAATATATACATCTTTTAAAGCGAAGAAATTAACGAAAATATTATCACTTTACCCAAAGCACAAGAAATAAATATGCCAAATCAAAAATTAAATTCTGAACGTTTGTTTGAAGTTTCAGGATATAAGCTATTTTATATGAAATTAGCATACAATTAAACAGTTAAATCGCTGTAAAAAAAAGAGGAACCATATTTGTTAAATGCGGAATGCATTTATGTTTTTAACGATGTTAGTTACTCGTCTCTGCTGCATTAAAAGTTAATTTAAAATTGTATTTGTAAAAGAAAATCTGCTTACGTTGTAAAATCATTCGCATTTTGCAAAAAAAAAACATAATTATAAGAATGAAATGTTTATTATAACACCGACTGAAAATCAATTAAAGTCAACACGTCTTCCAAACCCCCCCCCCCCCCCCAAAAAAAACGCTTACGATTAATTAAAAAACGAAAATAATATTTCATGCTGGTGGATCTTGATTCCTTAAACCTGGGGTAAACTTGTGCACGCCACAGGTCTCTTTTAATTTTAACAAATATACGCTACTGCGTTACGAAAGAACCCCCCCCCCGGGGGATGGAATTTTATACTAAGACTTTTAAATAGATTAAATTTATTAGTTCAATAGGTTTGCGCTGATGATTTTTTTATTTATTAATTAAACTTCGTTACTGGATCTAGGGAAATACTATCGGACTTAGCAGAAATTGCGATGTAAATTTTCTTGAAAACGAATATTAGTTTAAACATTAAATAGGTATACAGCAACTTTTTTTGAACTTTATTATTTATCATGTTAAATAAAATTGGAAAAAAAAAGAGCAGGAATTTCTTTTCAGTTGTTGTTTTAATAATTTTTTTAAGTAAAATATACATGAAAAATAGCACGAAAGAAAAATGAATAATTAAAACAAAAGAATATATACGTACAATAAATGCTTTGAAGTGTTATCCTCAATCTCATCCGCTGTAAAAGTACTTTTGCCAGGAATGCATGGAATGCATGGCATGTGCCTTCAAAAATTTAAGACCATGTTTTTTAACAAGATCTTTATCTCATTTTTAGGTGATAGCAGGCTTCTCGTAACATTAATAGGCCAGTGCCGATAGCTTTGAAAATAGCAAAACGTTTTTAAAAAATAGAACATGATGAAACCAGTTAGAAAAGTAAGAAAATATAATCAAATTAATAGGAAAAATAATTTATGGACGATCTGAGTTCGGGAAGGGGGAGGGGGGGGGGGTTAAGGGTTAAAAGCGGTTTACCACGATTTCGGGCAAAACTACAAGTTCTATCGAAAAAAAAAGTAAATGAAAAAGTTGTTGGTAATAAGAAGAGCTACAACTTTTGTACGAAGTTATGCGAAAAATTCAAAAAAGCGAATTTTTGGTTTTTTATTTTTATTTCATACAAAAACCGATTTTATTCACAAAATTTGGTGAAAATTTACCCTGTTATGTCTCAAATACACTGCAATGTTTTTAATTTAAAATATTTATTTTTTCTTCTTTTTTTGATTTAATATTAAAAAAGCATCGTAATTTTCAACCGAAAAATCTCACGTCAAAATATCTGATTTTTTCAAAAAATCGGAGCATGTGTTTTTCACTGAAATCTCTACTTTCTGATTGTATATAAAAATTATGCAATACTATTGGAAAATTTCGCAAAAAAAATTTAAAGAAAAAATCGACAAAGTTCGAATTAGAAAAAAAAAAATCATTACGTAAAATTTTAAGCTACTTAATAAATTTTACACTTAAATTAATCAAAAGATGTAAGTTTTCATGGTAAATTGGTAAATAAAAACTCATTGAACATAGAGATTGCAAAAAGCAAGCGAAAATAGTTATAGCATCGACATACAAGCAGTGTGATAATGCACTTTTTCTGCAACTAAATCAGCCATATTTTTTAAGCGAGTTAGAATGTTTTTATCGAAATCATTCTGTGTGTTTTGTTTTTAAATATACTGTAATATACTATCTCTTATATTGTTACTTTGAACCGATCGTATTTTTTCTCTTGAAATATTATAAAAAAACCCATCGCAAAAAAAAAAGAAAAAAGAAAAAAAGAAAAAAAAAAACACGAGATTGAAAATTAAAATGTGAGAGCGTATGTATTTATTTATTTTTCTTCCTTCGATTTTATCTGTCTTGAAGTACGAAATGTAGCTAAAGCTGATGTTAAAGTCTCAGAGTTTTTGTATTTATTGTCGACTCTTTTCTTGTGAGGCCCCAACAAACGATTTAAAACTTCTTTTTTTATTTCACACACTTTGCTTCTCATCTGCTAGATTATGCAAACATATTCATCAATACTAATAATCTGAAAAGACGAAATCATTTTAATTATATTCTTACAGTTTTGTTATAAGTAAAATTAAATTTGTTTGCGCAAAAGAAACGAAATTATAATTTTTTAATGTTTTATGAAAATATTTTCTAACAGAAGGCTAAAAAAAATTAAATCATATTCAAAACTTCCAATTGTTAAGCAAATCGTTTTTTCAATTGAATTTCCTGATTAAACTTTATAATTAAAAATGTAGAATGAAAAAAATATCAGCTTCACATATTCAAAGTTCGGGTACATTAAAAAGAAAAGTATGAAAGAAATTTTTGATTAAAAAACGACCCCATTTATCTGTATCATTCATTTTTTAGATTGTGTTACATTAAGCATTCTATTTATGAAAAAAAAAATAATAATATTTTTATTTTTTAGCTGATTGATTCAAATTAAAATACACGTAGAATTTACCTTACTATATAGATTCCAAAAGTTTATTTTGAATAAGTAAATTCGTCACGATTTTCTTAAAGTAACTTAGCCTACACTTGTATGTTTATAAATGATGTTGTGTATTGCTTCAACGATCTTAGCAGCTGCTACGAAATAATTAGCAGGTAGTCAGGCTCAGACCTTTCTAGACCATGTCCCACTTCTGTACGAAACATTTTCTGAAGGGTACCATGTTCTACAGACCATTAAAGTATATAAGTTATCCTCACATATAGAATAGCAAATATCATTTATCGACTAATGCTCTGAAGTCACCATGAAGAACAGTGTCGAAAATAAACGCAACGAATTTGAGAATTTAACATCAGCTTGAATTCATCGAACTTGTCAAAGTCAATACAGTCGAGCCCACTTATTAGAATATCGGTTAAAAGAATATCCCGCTTAATATAATACATCTTTAAATGTACCAAACCAATATAATGTGTGAATTGATCCCGGTTAATGGAGTATCCGGCTTTTGAGAATATTTTTTCGTGGCAAAATGGCAATTCTATTAGGTTGGTTCGACTGTAGCTACCTTTTGTACTTTAAGACAGAGAAAATCAAAGGAATTAAATTAAATGCTCTCACATTTAATTTCCAATCTCATGGGGGGTTTTTTTCGGTAGGTTTTTAAGTAATTTTTCAAAAGAAAAAATACGATTGGTTCAAAATAACAATACAAGACATAATATATTACAACATATTCAAAAACAAAGCACGCATAATGATTTCGATAAAAATATTCTAGCTCGATTGAGTAATGAGGCTGAATTAGTTGCAGAAAAAGCACATTATCATACTGCTTGTATGTCGACTTTTTATAACTACTTTCGCGTGTTTTTTTGTAATATCTACGTTCCATGAATTTTCAATTTTTTAATTTAGCAATTTAACATGGAAACTTACATTTTTCGAGTAGTTTAAGTGTAAATTTTAATAAAAAACATAAAATTTTACGTAATGATAATTTTTTTTCAAAACCGAACTTTTTCGTTTCTTTTTTTTTTCATTTTTACGAAATTTTAACATAGTATTGTATATTTTTTTTATACCATCAAAAATTAGAGATTTCAACGAAAAAAAACACGATGCGATTTTTTAAAAAATCAGATATTTTGACGTGAGATTTTTCGATTGAAAATTATAATACTTTTTTTTAATACTAAATAAAAAAAATAAAAGAAAAAATAAATATTTTAAAGAAAAAAAAATTGCAGTGTGTTTGAGACCACAACAAGGTAACTTTTTACCAAGTTTCGTGAAAAAAAAATCGTTTTTTTTTTTTTTTTTGTGGGAGAGAAAAATAAAAAAATCAAAAAGTCGGATTTTTTAATTTTTTGCATAAATCTTGATGTTAAGTAAAAAAAGTGCTAGTACAAAAGTTGTAGCTCTTCCTATTACCAACAACTTCGTCATTGACTTTTTTTCGATAGAACTCATATTTTCCTGGAAATCGTGGTAAACCGTTTTCAACCTTTACCCCTCCCCCCCCCCACTTCCCGAAATCAGATCGCCTGTAAATTATGTTTCCCATTAATTTTATTATATTTTCTTATTTTTCCAATAGGTTTCATCCTGTTCTGATTTTTTTTTGGTCTCGAACATTATTGGCACTGACCTATTAAGGGAAGTGCGTCATTACAATTGGGATAATGGGCACCCATGGCTTTACGATCCCATACATTGTCACTTTTTTCAATTTCTCTTGAAATAAATTTTGCAGTTGCTCGCACATTTCTTCAATAACTGTCTTTTTCTCAAAATTTTAATTCATATTTTTTAAACGAGATATCCAGCTATTTCTCAAAACTTTAATTAGAGGCAATTCATAAATGATGTTAAACTTATTTTTCAACATTTTTGACCTCCTCCTCCTTTTTGTCGACAATTGTCACACTTCACATTACCCTCTCCCTCTTCTTGTCACATGCCGCACTATTTTACATTAGCAAAAAATACATGATGGCCTACTTCTTGTCATCCACTCCCTCTCTCTTATCACAAACTACCAAATTTTTGAGCCCTCTCCCTCTCTCAAAGCGTGATATCATTTGTAGGCAACTCCTTACAGCTTTTTCCGCTCTATGTGTAATTTATCCATATTGATACAACTTTAAGGAATAATATTGCGCAAGTCTTTTTTGATGTCGGGACAAACAAGTTCAATTGCTTGTCAATAGAACAAATGCAAATATAGAGCAAATAGAACAAATGCAACGTCATAGTCGAGCCCGCTTAATGGAATATCGGATAATAGAATATCCCGCTTAATGTAAAAAAATTCCAATGTACTACACCGTTGATATGTGTTATTTTTATCCCGGATAATGGAATATCCCGCTTATTAGAATAATTTTTCCTGGCAAATTGCCTATTCCATTAAGCGGGCTCGACTCTAGTTGCGTGGTGGGAGGCGAGGTATTTGAAAAATATGCTATCGTA
This sequence comes from Uloborus diversus, assembly GCF_026930045.1. Classification (NCBI taxonomy): domain Eukaryota; kingdom Metazoa; phylum Arthropoda; class Arachnida; order Araneae; family Uloboridae; genus Uloborus; species Uloborus diversus. The sequence continues at coordinate 67,430,478 of NC_072740.1, forward strand.
CAAGAAGTGTTTAAGGGTTTCCCCAGTGCGAATATTTTTCGGAACTGTCGGATTAAAAACGTTATCTAAGCTACGTTTGGGTGATCTAATGGGAAAGGGTCTCGGATTCTCTTTTGAAAATATTTCGAAGGCAAAGTTAAAAACGTTTAAGTTGTTTTTGATGGTACGAAGATAAGGCATTCCTAGAAAAAGTTTCGAGAACTTTAAATTTAAAATGTGAATTTAGGCCTCCTTATGTGACTTTACAGGATGGTGATAATAATACAGCTGAGATGACCTTAGGAAATGAGCTGATGTGTGCCTCACATGACTTCCTTTTACTCCAATTTAATGTCATTTTCCCATTATTGGTCATTTTAATGTGATTCAATAGTTTACTCTCTAATATCACCAATAGTGGCCAAATTGAAACCAGATTTTTAAAAAAAAAGCCAAATTTGTCGTCAAGTTGGCGACAAAACTTGGCGACAAAAAGACTGGCGATATATATCCAAGTGTCCGCCAAAGTGTAACACCACTTGAATTTACATCGAAATTAACAATGATTTCCCCCCAAAAAGGGTCAAAAGACTCCCTTAAAAACACCCGAATGCAACCAAAAGGGGAGATGCACAACTAGACCCCAGTCTACGAACCAAATTTCAACTTTCTAGGACATACCATTCTTGAGTTATGCGACATACATATACGCATATCCGCACATACATGCATACGTACATACAGACGTCACGAGAAAACTCGTTGTAACTAACTCGGGAATTGTCAAAATGGATATTTCGCTTGTCTATACGTTCTTAGGCACTTATTCACGTGTGGTCGAGTCGACAAAAAAAAACCTCAACATTCATTCGGGGGGAGCAAAATGGAAGTTAAGGTAGTTTTTTGAGTGAAAATTTTTTCACGAATACAATACTTCTTTTTTCGTAAAAGGAAGCCAAAAAGGGTAGGGGGAGTTATTTTAGTTGTTGTTTTAATAACCTTTTAAAGTAAAAAATACATGGGAAATTACACGAAAGAAAAAATGAATACTATACTTAAACCAACTTTCTGGGGTTCTCCACCAAAAACATCTACTTTAGGCTGTCCTTGGGTAACATAAGAGTAAAAAGACTCAGAAGTTCTCCTCAAAGTTTTCCGAAACTGAAGATTTAAAAGCTCATGTTTAAGCTATCTTTGGCGACGTTAGCTGATAGGGGACTGGTGCAAGAGATCTCCTGATTTTATCGAAACTGATATTTTAAAAACATTAAGTTTACTTTTGGTTGTGTAAAAGCGGTTGGGGAGGGGGGTTGGTGGGTTCTACTTAGGAAAAGAACAACAAAATAACGCCAACTTAAGCTGGGTGTGAACTTGGAAAAGGGGCTGGGTCGGAGGAACCCCCCAAATATTTTTAACAGCTGAAGTTTTAAAGTTACTAATTTTAGATAACTTAAAGGGTGAGGTTTGGGGGAAACATTTGGAGAGAATTAAATTTTGAGAGGGGCATGGTTAATTTTAGCCATTTTCTATGCTCAAAATTAGACAATTACTGAGTTTCGGAAGGATGGGGGGCTGTAAAACACCCCCTTGGTTATGTCCCGGCAAAAGCTTTCAACTGTCGTCTGTAACTGTGTAAAAAAGTTGGTGTATCAAATTATCAAGGAATTTTAGAAATACTTCCCTAGAGAAAGAGAAAACGGGAAGGTGCAGATTGGATATGCTAAGTAGCGTTTTCGGCTACTGAGCCTTTTTTTGTCTTTTTCCGCCGAAAAAGACAAACCAAAATTGCGGAAGCTATCCATGCTCATCAGCCTATCGCCCCTTTTTCAAATTCAGTTGTTCATGATTGCTAGTCGATGCTTTCGAGAACACACATTTGTGTCATTTCTTTAATTCTAAACACTAAATAAATATCTTAAATGTGCAAATATGCATACAGATTAAAACTGGTATTAACTACGACGTAGTTGTTCGTATAATTTATTGCTATAACTGTAAAAGTATATAGACATAAAATATACATTTTATTAAAATTAGTCGAAATGATGATACATTGTGCAATAATCACTAATTCCTCTGCTAAATAGTGCTAGAAAACTAGTAGCGACAATTACCCAAGATGCTGCTAGAACTGTATTATGTTCAATAACGCACAGCTTAAAATTGTTAAATTTAAGTGGGCATAATAAATGATTGGTTTCATTTAAACTTGTAGCATTTCATTTGGTATAAAATAGGAAACGTTTACCAACAAATTAACCCAAATTCTCCGATTTGTTTTACAATAAATCCCCTCACTCGATTAATCTTCCGTTCGGTAAAAATAATTTGCTTTAAACCTTAGAGACTGAGTAAATTGCCCGTTCTGCAGTAATCAGTTTTCATAACTCTTTCCTCCTTCCGTGGAGGTATGTTTTCCAAAGCGGAACCACCCTGTGTTGTACGTTCAGATTAATTACTCCAAAGAGAAGGAATTAGTTAAACGATTAGTCCCCACAAATTACGTAGTAACAGCGGACCGAAAAAAAGGCAGCACCGTCAAATCCACTGCATTTTGTTTCAAAATACAACATTCCGGAGTTCAAACGATTCCGAACGTACAGGCGGTGAGTTTTAATGAAGTTAAAAGTAGTGCTGACTTTTCTAGTTTTGTTGCTGCATTCTTTCCGCGCTTCAAGCAAATATCTTTGCCCTAGTGAGCTCATTTCTCAGTCCGCCTGTCGAAATGCGGCAAAAGAGTTTTCTTTTGTCATTAGGTATTTTTGGGATGGACTTTGGAGCATATAATGGTAGATAGCTAGTATTCCTAAGTTATTTACTTAACGACTATGATAAATTAAAAATGCTTCTTTTTCCACCAAACGTTGTTTTAGATATCGACTTGCGCATTACACTTCATTTGCTGTTTAGGTTTTGAAACACGTTAATTATCACAAAGAGTTTATTTATTGATTTTTCAACCATTTTTTTGCTTATTTAAAATGGTTATCGCTTTTATGCTAGTAGTCTTAAGTATATTCAGATAAATTTGCACTTTAAAAGAAAAGAATATTTCTCACCATTCATCTACCAACGATACTTTAGTGCAACTGCAGTTAGAGTTGCTATAAAATTAGTTGTAGCTAAATAACCTGAACGAATCCATGATATGTAATTTATTGAAGTCTAACTAGATGGCTTAACATATTCCAGGGTGTAGCACAGTTTTGAGAATCTATTGTAACTTCACTCACAACAAGTTGTCCCATTATATTTTCCTTTAAATTGCTGTGAATTTAATATCTTTCTTTTTAAATCAAAGTTTATCTCGAAAGGAGCCATGCCTATTTTCAACGTTCCACACGATCTTAGAACTGGTATAGCAAAATATTAGTTCTTAGATCGTAAAGTATGTGCAAATATTTTTAAAATGTGTTTTTTTTTCTGTAATGTCTATCTATAAGTGGTATTCAAAATTATTCAAAGTTTACATATGAAGGCAGTATGCAGATTGTTAAAGAACAAGTCAACTATTTTTTACTGTTCTTAAAATTATGTGATTGTATATTCAGTTATGCATGAAAATATTATAGAACGTATACGTATTTTGTAAGATTTTATGCCTATTTAAACTGCATTTTAAATAAATAAATAATGTAAAATTAATCATATTTATTTCCGTTCCCAGCTTTTTACACGGGCCGAATATATTACATATTGATATCAAAAATAAATAATTTTTGCATCGTATGGAGCAATACGACAGTTTTTTTTCTTTCCAGAGATAGGATCGTACATCACATTCGATTTTTATATCAAATTCTATGTTAAACCAAAATTTCAGTTATCATATTTTCTTATGGCCTTATTATAAGGAAGATTTAAGAAATATTTTAAAATAATATTTCTCAAAATTATGCAAACTGATTAAGGTGATATTTGCTAGTGCCATCAAAACCATCGCTACTAATCAAGTTCATCGAGTGTAATTGAATTTACACTCCACGTTGTTATGAAATACACTCGCTTATGCAAATTTTGATAACGCAAAGCCATAAGCGAAGCCGTTCATTAATCAAAATTTTAATGAAATAACTGTAAGACTTGGCGCAATAAAATGAAAACTAATTGAATTGGACAAACTATCTGAAAAATATTCTGAGGTTTAAATTTTAATGTATTTTTAATCCTCACGATTTGTTATGATCATATTTTGTCGTGTAAAGGCATGAATGGAAAAATATTGAAATTATTTGATTTTATAATTCCTGCCAGATTAAGTAACAAGTGGAATAGAAAACGTAATTTCAAACAATTGTTAAAATAAATCGAAAAGTTTTCAATGATGATGTTAAGATGGAGTTTAAAATTTTAAATTAAAATAAATAATGAAGTATATTAACACTATGCCATATTTTCAATTGTAATTTCTATTCAGTCCTCTATAGTTCAGTCAATCTTTTTGATACATATGCAAAGAAAATGAATCTATTAAACTCCTGTGAAACAACTATTCCTAGAATACCTCAATCTAATATTGAGAACGAAGTACTGTGTAATGTAATTAATCATAGTAAAACTTATTAATCATTTGAAAATGAATTGAAGTTTAAATTTTATATTGTCCTTAAAAACAGTTATAGTTTGTAGCATTTAACCCTCAAAAAACTGAAATAAAAAATGATAAATGCATAAAAGGGACGTTTACAATCAAAACCAGTTCAACATGTGAACATTCAAAAATGGTTTTATTTCTTAAATTGATAATTCTTTGTCAATTCTATTGCACAACAAAGCAATTTGGAACGACTCCGAGTTAGAACCATTTCTATCTCGTCAAAAACCGCAAACAAAACCAGTTCAATTCATGCTTCCACCCCAAGGCCACTGTAAAAATGTACTGATAATATACGGGTAAGACTATCATAATGAACTATTTAAGCAAGTCACGTTTTTGATTGTACAGTAGGGTGTCCCGTCCATATATGAGAAAAAAAATTTTTTGAGCTACACTATCACAAGAGGTGTCAAAATTTGCGAAACTTTTCACAGATCACGAAAAAGGTAAAAAAAATGGAATTGCGTGTCATCTTGAGGGCTCTACCGCTCTTTGATGTTTTGCATATTTTACATTTTTGACAGACCTAAACGATATGATTTAAAAAATACAAAAATAAAGTTTAGAAAGCATTTTATTTAAGAAACTAATGAAACAAAGCACAAGAAAACAAAATAAACAAACTACAGTTTATAAATAATGACAAAAGTTTAGAATTTAAACTTATTTTTGTGTCCAAAATTTTGCATTTCTGCGCGAGATTGCAACCAGGTTCTAACGAAGCCATCTAGTAGCGTTAGTAACACTTTGTGAAGCCTGTGTTATTAGTTTAACACATCTTTCCACAGATTTTGAGTGGCAAGGAAAGTCAACGATTTCCAAGCTATTATCTTTTGCCATAATTGGAAGGTTCTCGTTAGAAATATGTCGAAGAACCGGTGGTGCTGTAACCTGACACTCTTGCCAGACAATTATTTCCGTATAATCTTTAGCAGAGAAGTTAATTTTTGGTGTTTTAAATATTCTGTGTTTAGTGCTACTTTCAGCCTCTCTAGCTTTTTTTATTCTTCGTAATGCTAACTCCCGAATGTGCTCCCTATCATCAAACAACATACTGACCAGTTGGTTTTCTGGGTGCGCAAAAAAAGCATTTCTTTCGATAACAGAATACGCAACAGATTTCAAGTTTTCGGGTAAAAATCGAGAGTACACAATCATTTGAAAAAGATGTTTGGCTGCTTCCTTAAAAGATGACTTTTGCTTTATTAAGAACCAAACTGGAGCGTACACTTTAACCACGTAGTTAACAAGTAATCGCAAATTTTCTGTTGGATTAAGAGTACTTACATAAAGTCTGAGTATACGATTAGCAGAAGTAAGCCATCTCGAGTGCGCTATTTTTCCAGGTTGGCGATTTACCAGCTCAGGACTACAGAAACCAGTTGATACAGCTTGACAAATCTCATAAAGATATTTTTGATCCGTGCTTAGTTCATCAACAACATTTTTCAGCAAATTAGGGAAATTACCATCCACCGCGCTAAAAGACAATGTCATTTTATTTTCACAACCAGCTAACTGTTTTATAACAATACTTCCAATATCTTTGGAAGCTTCTTTCCGAGCTTTAGCTACAGCTCTGTGGATTTTGTTTTTATCAACAACTAGAGTTAAATCTTCTTTTGAATCGCGTCGACAAACCGTATCTATCACAGACCTTAGCAACTGTTGGCAAGATCAGTGTATTCCTATTTGTCGTTGAAGTTGATGGTGTCCCTGTAGAGACCGTATTCGTCTCTGTTATGGGATACGTTTCTGGAGAAAATTCACGCATCGAATCGTCATCAAAATTTGCTGAGACAGAATCGTTGTTTTCAGTAGAAGACTTTTTTGCTGCAATTTCAAGTTTTCTCTGCTGTTGTTTCATTAATCTAGCTGTTTCTTTTTTATCGACACCTCTTATCATCATTTTCCTGTCATTTCTTTGCTCCAACAAGAAACTTCTCTCATTGATGGGAACTTTTTTAGGTTTTAAACACGAACAAGACTCAAATACAGGGCACTTACAAGCCGCAACGTCGAAGAGCTTCTCAGATGACTCTAAAAAGCACTTCAGTTTATTTTCAAAACTATCACTTCGTTTGCTTCTGGGGTATCGTTTCAAATTGACGCACTTTTCGAAATAGAATTTTAATAATTGAATTACTCGTTCCTTAGTTACGATTGTAATTGAAGCTTTTGTCCAAATACTGTTGAAGTTGTTTCAGAAACAATTGTATATATATCTGAACTGGAAGGGTCCTTTCCATTATGCATACATTTCTGTTCGCTAATGACAAATAAAATAAATTTTATGACGTCTTTTACAGTAGGTAGCTGCCGTGTAGGGTCCCAGTATAGCACAAGTAGTCTCACTACGTCTCGAACTCATTACTTAAAACTAACAGAATCGGCATATAACACTAACAATTGCAACTGTACTTTTATAGCATTAAAATTACTTTGGCTACGAAGAAAACACCCGTGAGTCAAGCCAAGAAAGCCCTCGAAACAAGTAAAAGGAATTAGAAAGTTGAAACCAAACAAGTCGAAGTTGTCAGTAACATATTGTTGCATGCAAATCGAGACGTGGCGCCAAGCTTCGTGGACGATTCTACTGCGGAAATGGGGGGTTATTCCCATATAGGCATTTACAGTAGTAATCACCATGTTTTTTTTTTTTTTTTTTTTTCTGTTCGTGTTGATATTACGAATCGCGATCTTTTTATTTCAGCTGTCGAGCTTTTATTTCACAGTAAATTTATAACTTTATTCACAGTACTTCTTTTTCAGTTGCCATAAAAATGACAATTTTTCAAAACTTTGACGATCGGTAGAGCCCTGAAGATATAGTTTTATTCTATTTGTTAAATTATTTTTGTAATTTACGATCGATTTCGCAAATTTTGAGAGGTCTTGCATTAAGAAAAAACGGAAAAAAAAATTTTCGGGACACCCTATTGTACAGGATAGTACATGGTGCACTATTGATACCACACATAAATTAATTAGAATTTGGAAGGAAAAATTAAAAAAAAATAATAATAAAAAAAAAGACGAAGGCGGCTAGTTTTTAAGGCCGAAAGGAATCACAAATTCACAAACAAAAGTACTTATAAGCCTAACTTTTTTATATTTTAAACATCAAATACAGAAGAGAAAATTGACTTGGAAAGTTCGAACAGGGTTCACATTACGTCCCGTGGTTTTTTCATCCACAACTAGAACATTTATGTGACTATTACGCTAAAAACTTAGAGTTAAAAAAACAAAACAAATTCGGTTGGGTACATCTACGCCATAGTATACTTTACATATAGTACTTTACATATGTTAAAAGATCGGCAAAAATTGCAACTGTTATATACTAAAGTTGCAATATAAAGGTATATACTAAAATTTATATAACTTTAAAAAACAAGTTTACATAAAAGCTGTTTAATGTTAAAAAAATACTTAAGAACGATCATTATATTGTTGCCATTGAGTATTATTTGTAATCGGATAAGTACTTACGTAATCATAATATCATCACCCATTAACGACACTTAATTAAATGCAATCTTCTACCACACGCTTCATATGTTGATACAACGTGAGTGAAATAAATGCAAGTATAGAGAGTTAAAACCAAGCATCAAATAGCACTGTTGTTTATTTGTCAACTATTATTCCTTTCATAAATCCGTCTTTAGAAAATACGTCACAGCAGCTTGTTAATTTAGATTCGTATTTTACTCGAGTGAATAGACCATTGAAGCTTGAGTTTCAATCACATGGGAAGCATCTGTTCCTAACAATGATGTGCTTTTAGGTGTGTAATAATACTGTTGAGGCATAGAGCTGGAGGGCAACAATAATTTGTAAGGAAGTATCTTCTGAAAATATTATTTGGATGAATTAATAACGTAATACAAATGATCTATCGGGGGTAAAAATTAAAAATTTGTTTTATGTAGTGCACTCAGAATTTTTTATTATTAAAAAACGATATAATTACTGTTTTTATTATTAAATAACTGCTGAATTCGTTATTTTCGGTCGTTAGGTAAATGAAACAATTGCGTGAACTTCGTCATATTCTAGTAATATGGTAAATTGATAGTGTTACCTTTAAGTACGTCAACCAATAGTGAACATATTGCAATGCGTATTTACATGTTTATAATACACAGCGTCTCCAAGTTTAACTTGAACGACTTATATTTCCTCAACCGTTAGTCAAATATGCATTCTTCGAATTACAAAAACGGTCAAAATTAGACGCAGAGTTAATTTATTAAAGGTTTGTCGCGAAATGAAACTAATTGTACATAACTGCAAAATCTGAATTTTTATACGATCCCCACGTTCCAGTAGTCATACTTAGGTACATACTAAAAAATGTTTACAAAAAAAAAAAAACTCGAGCCAGTTTCAATAAAAAATTCAAAGAGATATTTCAGCTCAAAATCCTACAAACCGCCATGGTTTCACATTACGGTGAAAATTTATTGTATTATTGTTATTATTATTACTATTAATTTCTCTTTTGCTTTTGAATCCCTTTAATATTCAGGAATCGGGTCTGTACGCAAATACAGATTTCCAATTTTGTCGACAAATTAATTCATAAGTTATTTTAACCATTTTTACAATTTAAAGTACACATCTAGGAGGAGCGGCTGTGGAAATCGAGATCGTTCAAGTTAAACGTGGACGCGCTTTATACGTGTTTGTGTGTGTCGTTTTCGTCAATAAGAAAAATATACTTTCTTAATACTTTGTACGTTCAGTTGTGCAAGAAAACTCCAACTGGAATAAATATTCTAGTAACGGACATAGCAGATAGTTCTCTTTTTGAATTCATGAAATGTTATTGCATTTAAATGCAATGATCCGTACGTAATATCTCAAAACGTTCACTTATTTTCAACATTAAGTTAGTTATGGTTAAATATTTGTTATACAAGTAACTTTTAGTCTCAAGATTCATTAACATTGGTAGAGCACCATCCTTCTCGCCAAACAGAGGAATTTTGCGCCACAATCTGGCACAGAACTTCATTGCGTTGCGATACAGAAGGTGTTCTATCGATGCTTATCACACATTACTCTTCAAGGTAGCTATGTATAGCAAACATTTAATCTGACAAAACGTTGGAAAAAGAAGTAACCCCCCCCCCCCCCCACCACTTCGGATTTACTCGGTATATGATCGTAAGTGAAATTGATTTTAGTAAGCGCAATTGATCATAAGTGCAATTGATTGAAGTTTAAAAAATAATGTAAAAATATGTAATAAATAAAATTATTATGTTATAAATAAAATTGAATAAAAGGAAAAAAAACACAATAGTTCGGTATTCGATGTTTCCCAATAGCTGAAAAAACAATAAATTAAACAACTTCTTTAATGTAAGTTGCTACATATCTAAAAGCTTAAAAACTACATTTTCTCTATTTTCAGTAAAAGAAAAAAAAAAAAGAAAACTTTTAAAGGCTTTCTTCCAGATAATGACAGTTATAAAACAAATTTAAAACGGACTAAAAACATTAAGCCATACCAAGTAAGCAATGATATATTATCTCTCAAGCGTCCCTTCATTTTCTAGCAATATTACTTTCGCATCCAAAGCAACTGACAGAAAAATCCCGGTATATGTATGTGCCAAGTCTTGTCAGTGTCACGTTTCAAGTGTAATAGACAGTCATAGATTTGTTTTCGAGGAAAAAGGACGTGAATTTACTGTAAAGATTTATCCCCGCAAGATTTACAATCATAAATGTCACTTAGAAAAGTAGAAAACGCAGTCTGGCACGAATAGAAAGTCATAATTTGTAGTTTTTTTTTTTTTTTTAAATATGTGATGCAATTAAAACATATAAGTTTCTTTTTAAACATTTAACACAAAGTTTGACGTTGAAGGCTGTGCTTTTATCTTCAATAAATAAGTAGTTCGGTTAGTTAGGTAAATTATTTTCATATTCTGGGTAATTCCCCCCCCCCCCCCCCCCCCCCCCCCCCAAGTAACGTACACTATATGACCACAAGTATTGGGGAACTTTCTAAAATTTACATTTTTAAGGATTTCTCAAGAAATAAGAGACCAATTGCTTTGTTATTTTTGTCACATAAAAGAGTTCCAGATATTATTTTCCAATAAAAGTTACATCATCCTTGCGTTTCGGGGATCAGTAACAAATTGAAGAAAACAAAAAATTTTTTTGATCATCATTCATCGTAATTAGCTGAGAATGTAAGTTTCAGAAATTAGCTTACTATGAACAATTATTTTACGTACTTTCGAGAAAGTATTACTGATATTCAAGAAGATATAAACATTTCTTTCAAAGCAGCGCATTTTATTTTAAAGTTTTTGGCTCCTAACACGCAAAGTTCTTCCATCAAAGCTTGCCAAACTGTTAGAAACTTCGACAACATACAAGATAAGTAAAATACTAAAATTTGAAATTGAAATGTCTCAATAATCCAGAAATTTTCATTTCTTGAAATACACATTTTCTTTAGGAATAGTTCGATACAAAAAATATTTTGATTTTGGTAGTGTAAAAAGTTAAATTCAGAATCTGTATTTAACATTGGTTTAACTAAATCCATTTATTTTATTTTTTTATTTCGGAGCTTTACGGGGAGAAAGAAATGGACACACAGATGTAAGTTTAACACATTTATTTCAACAATTCATCAAAAAAGATTATTATTTTCCTAAGCACAGAAGTCAGTATAAATACAACAACATGTGCTAAAACATCTCTCAAAATTTCTTGATGTGAAAAATAGCTAGTTCTGCATAAGGCTCAATCATAATTATCAGTTTGCTTAAATTACAAATGCTTACTTTTTTCAAAGTTTGTATCTTTTCCCTCCAAGTTTCCTCAATAAAATACTTTTTCCCAACATTTCATATAAGTTCTTGCTTAAAGTGCTATGTATTCTGAATTCTTTAAAAAGAAAACAAAACCATCAGCCCTGATGGAGGTATTTTCAGCGTTTACTGATGCACTGGTTTGTAGTTTGAATGATAGAGAATCATTTGCAAAGGAATTCCGATCGTTTTGATATCGCAGTTGAGAATGGGTTTCGATGAGTGATATTAATGCCTTCAGGGTTTAAAGGGGTTATACACCTATTTATATATTTGGAGCTATGCATATATTTATGGCAAAAAATGAGAGGTGTACTTTATATTTTCGGAGTAGATATTTCTAGAACTAGAAATCTTACGTTTTTCAAATTGAACGATGTTTAAGTTTGCTATAAAAATTACAATAAATAAAGAAAATGACAATTTATTGTACAGCAACTTGAAGTGATACATTATTTTATATTTTTAGCAGCAAATATGTACCTTCAAAAAAAAAAAAAGGGGGGGGGGGGGCTTTTTTGCATAAGGCAAAGTTAAAAATAAATTATAACTCTAATGAAACATTTTGTGTTTGATTATTTAAAATATTTTTGATTAACTGAATGAGGCAATAAAAGAATGCATGAATAAATGAATCGATAATTAAAAAAAAGAAAAAAAATAAACATTTTACAATGAACTTGTGTATGAATAAGAAAGTAAACGAATAAATAAATAATTCAGTGATGAATACAATGAAGGAATGTAAGTGAACTAATTAATGAATGAATCCGTGATTATTTGAAACGTGATTAAATTAGTAAACGAAATGAACTATTTCACTTTTCCCCGCATGATTTTGACGAATAATTGAAAATAACAATAAAAACATAAATAATCTTAATATTAAATAAACAAACCCTGAATCGATTATTAGTAAGTCTCCATAGTTATTAAACATATTAATAACAAACATTTTTCAATAACAAGAGTAACTTCTGATCAACACAAAATATTGCAATATGAGTATCAATATTATAAAATTGCTTGTAGTATTATTTCGTGCTTTGCTCTTCAGGAATATAATTTTTTGACTGGAATATATTACATGTGTTTCTACATAGTTAAATTATAATCAGATAGGGGAGATAAAAACAAAGTAAATATTTCAGCAATTCACTTTGCTCTGTTGTTTTGTTTTATCTTTTGTTCACTTCTGCCCCTCATTCCCCTACATGAAGCAATTTTTTAAGCAACAAAGTGCGGCAACATATGCATGCGTTTCACAATATGATCTACCAACAAAAATAGTTTTTTTTTTTTTTCCCCCGCAATGCGTAAATTAAATCAAATTTAGAAAAGAAAATACTATTTAGAAAAGAAAAAATTTACGTCTCTATTTAATCCAAGCAATAAAATATTGCAGCAAATACCGTACTGAACTGAACAAAATAACTGCGTAACATCAGTGTTCAGATAATGATTTAATGAATTATTCTATCCATCATTCTAAATTACAAAGATTTCCTTAAAAGTACTACTTATGACGGAAAGGAAACTTACACGACCTTTCTCAAGGCCACTCAGCTTTATTCTATTAATATTCCTGCTGCTTTCGTACAGTGAATTCATATTTTGAAGTGCTGTACCGAACTGGAGTTTTAGAAGTGAAACGTTTTATTCGATGACTTTGAAGTTCTGATCTACAAACTTTTGTGTGACGAAAGTGACGCAGTTTTTTTTTTTTTTTCCGCACATGCACTCTGCACTCTTCTCGCTATTTTTATTTCTTGCTGTCCATTTTTGCGTTGATTATTGTCTACCTCTGGCAAGTTGAGCTCCGCTGCCCTACCGATTAAACGATTCCATCTGTTGAAACATGGGTGAGGAAAAACGACTTAAGAACTAGCGGATTTTGTTTGCAGTGTTATTGCCCATTTGGCGAACAATATAATTATTCAGGTAAGAAGTAGCAAGCTGTACAGGATTTTCTCGCCAATAAGAGGGTTGCGATGTTAACCCCAACTCAGCTTCTAACAATTCATCTTTTGAATGATTACTCTCCCTTGAAAGAAATGGACTTACTCAAGGCCATAACTCAACTTCTCAGAGGTGGACAGTACATCTGTTGGTTTATCATCACAGCATCCGTTGAAGTGTCCTTGTTGTTTATAATCTTTTTTCTTCATTCAAGTATACACCTTTGTTTTCAAAATGTCTGAAACGTCTTGGTCGAATTAGATCCGGAATCCAATGGGTTCTGATTTTAGCGCTCTTCCGATTCAGCCACTGTCATTGTCAGTCAGATTGCGCTGTGCAGCAATATTAGTATGTGTGCGAAAATCACGTTGTGAAGAAAACTGGTGTCTAAACTTAAGACGTGAAATTTTATTGGTGTTTGACCGTTATAGCATTTAAAAAGAGAATTTTTCATTCGATTTATTTAAAACAAAGTTCATATGAATCTAGCGATCTTAACGAGAAATTTTTAACGATGAGCTATTATTTATTTTAAGAAATTAGTTATCTTGCTAGATATCATGGAACAGCGTTTTACACAATCTTCCATCAGTTATTTTTACGACTTTGCAAACAGCGAAAATAGTGAAGTGCATTTAAAAATACTACTTGAAACAAATCTGGTTCCAAAGCTTTTCTTGGAACCAAAATGGAAGATTGGTCGGCCTGACCTCTCGAGGAGTTCTAGGACAAGTCACTTATTCTTCGAATTCGTCAAATTGACAGGCAATACAAAACTTCCCCTAATTTAGTGGTTCCAATCTAAAAATGTCACTTCTTTTGAGTTTCTGGAGCCGTATACAGCAATTTTTTTTTATGAAGACTTATGTTTTTTGCGTAAATCTACTTAAAGAAAACAGATAATATTGTATTGTGTGTATATATGTATGTTCGTATGTATGTTCCTTATACAAAACCACAGTTCACGTCAGATCTCGAACAAATTTGGCAAGGAGGTACTTGGGTGAAGGAATGTAAGGGGGTTTTCGAACGCTGAAATTTCGAGCGCCTAACCGTTCGAATTTTCCTTTTAGGAACCGAAAAATTCATTAAATGGCTCTTTCTACCCGAAATAATTACTCGATTTTCTTGATTTAAGCCCCATTCGAAAGCCCGCAAAAAGTACCCCTGACGTCGATTTAAATCCTTCGAATTTCAAAAAAGTCAAGGCTGTGTAAAATCACGGGGAAAAAATAGATGCGTTTTTAAGCCTAATGAAACATCCATAATAAGCCAACGAGCTCAGTTTAAGTTAGCGTGGATATAACCATTTTTGATATCTTGTCAATTTTGTCCCTCGTCTGTGAACAAATAAAATTCTTGCTTTTGCTTCGAGGTAAAATGTCACCCGTTTGGTTATTATTATTTTATCTTTTTTGTGCCAGCAGAAGATTAATCAAGGATTTTAGTTGTATTACTGGAGGGGTGCAATTAATTTATTCTTGACTTTCACATTTGCCGTTCCCGAAATTTAAGAACCATTATTTTTCATTGAAAATTGTACAGTATTTTTTATATTATTTAAGCCTAATTATTAAACACACGGCACTTAACATAACTTTTGACTTTTGAGGTAGACCCCGCTAATGTCGGGTGATACAGCGAAGAGTTTTATGAAAAAAAAAGTGATGAACGTTCTAAATCTATAATTGTGTTACGCATTGAAAACACACCTCTGATCAAATACCTACGGTTCATTTTCGCTCTGCATAATTTTTGTTTTGCAATGATAAGAGTAAATATTTCAGAAGTACGATGGAAACCCCTTGCATATATGCAACATAAAAGAAAAAAGCTCGAGTCTATCAAGTGCTACTTTTATTTCTCGAATTTTGCAACGATACTTTCTTTTACAGTATCCTCCTCTGCTAGATATATCTCACGAGTTATTGGAAACATGTGTGATTTCGACAACAAGCCCAAGTCACTCCTAGGAGGGTTATTCACTAATACATCTGAGAAGTCCCAATCCAATAAAAAAAAGTTCAAGCAAAGAAAAAAAAATGCGCAGACATAATTATGAAAACATACATTTTTAGACCTTCTCTTTCAAAATTCCCGTCACATTTTTTTTTCAAACGGAAAAATAAAGCGTTTGAAAGAACCTTCATAGAAACGAGATGACGTTAACGTCTTTACAGTTTCTTTGTAAACTGCTGCCGCGGGCGCTGCTTTTACTTAATCACATTTATTATTAGAAATATGCAATATCAGGACTTTTTCTTGGAAATAAATAAATAATGGCGTTTCTCAAATAGTTTGCTTTATGTCGTGAATGCAATAACTGCTTTTTACCCAGCAAATAATTAATTCTAGGTTTTAATTATAGCGCTACCTGCTGTACCTATATTTATTGTTATTACATTTGATTTCTACTGTTAATAATTAAACACTCATGTTACGTATTAATCACCATATTTTTTAACTTGCAAAGTGCAATCTGGGAAAAGTAAGTATTATAGCGGAAAAAAATTATGTTTACGACTTAGATCTAGAGTTTTTTTTTTTTTTTTTTTGTTCTATTAATCGATTTTTCAAACGAATATTTTATGTTTCTGTAAACTATTGCAGGTTTTAAAGTTATCAATTCTTTAAGAACAATTTTAATAAATTTACCTCATATGATGTAAAGGTGGTTTTACAAAAGTATTTTATATTTAATAATTTCAAAATATAAAATGGTAATCAGTCTAGATCGAGACTGGTGTTTATAATTAATAATTCCATCATGTCATCATTTAAAGTTTTTCAAAGAATACACGAAATAAAAAACTTATGCCGTGGGCTGACAAAGGGCAGTGTCTGCAAAAATGAGTTTTCGAGATTTGAAGAAACGCGCTTTTAATTCCATACTAACAATAGGAAAATGTTGGAATTTGACGTTTCTTTCTGGCTTTTTTTCAGCTGAAACCAAATAAGTAAGCTTGTACAACAAAGCTAACGTACAGTAGATGACAAAAAAATGCAAAAAAAAAAAAAAAAAAGAAAAATTTACAGTTACTGCCCTTGACCTGTCCACGACAGTATTCGTAAATCTTCCGCTAGAGAAATAAATCATTGGTAATTGCTGCGAGGGTTTTTTAATTTATTAACTGTTACATGTACTCCGACAGTATTTGCTTGTGACAATGGGGCACGTCGTAGGTAAGCAGCGACACGTCGCACAGTGGGGCAGAAACACCAAAAAGGATTTAAAAATGTTTCTTAACCTCTCTTGCTTGTTTGTTTATACAGGCATATAATTATGGAGTTTTTTCGATTTGTTTGGGCTCAGGGTCCAAAGTTCGCCGGTTTACGCAGCTAATTCTTTTTCAGGGTCTTTCTACAGATCATTTGTGACTAATTAATATAAATTTTTAAGATGACATAAAATGACATTTTTTTAGAGTGTTTTGAAAAAAATAACTTTGAATTGCCAAGTTTTCGGTGCTGGTCAAAACCGATTTTCGACGTTTTTGTCGTTTTCGCCCCACTGTTCGTCGCCATCTTGGGGCTAAACGATGCTTTATTTCTATCTCTGCTATGGGGAAGTAGAGCGCTCTGATTCTTGATTGTAACTTCGATGTTAATTCACAATCCAGAAGCACCACAATGAAGAAGCAAAGCAAAGCATTCCATTCTAGCAAACTAAGGAAGATAGCGGCATTTAGCCCCAAGCTGGTGAACGTGTGGCTACTTTAGCGACGATCTTGGGCTTTACTAGCACTTACCTTGCTTAACCTTGAAAAACACAAATAAGTGTCTGCTAAAATTATGAAACTGAATTAAACTAAACTAAAAGAAATTCGCATAGTTACTTTTAAAATACATAAACTTTCACTGTGTTTTTTCATGTTGATATTGTTTTACTATTTTAATTAATGTTGTTTTGCATATGTGTTAACGTATATCCAATTGAACTGGTTTGTGTGTTATTTCTGCCGTGGTATTGTAATTTCGCATCTTTTGTCTGGTATATATTTAAGAATACCATTTGTTGTAGATACCATTTGTTGCAAAACAGCGCAATTTGAGATATGCATGAAAGATATATGTTTTGTATAGAAATCTGTTTCGTGTTGTAAATATTAGTTCGCTGTTTCTTTTTACGCTATAATACAAGTGATATTTCTTGGAGACCCGATAAAAAAATTATATATTTTTTTTTATTTTATCAGAGGAGGGAGAACGGATACTTTTGCCACTTCATGTATGATAAATGTTTGAATAAAATTAATGTTTTGACACATCAATTTATTACAATTTTTCAGAAAGATTATAACATAAATAATGCTTGACCATTCTATATAAATAGCAAGTCCACTTCAAAATGCATTTTTGAAATTAATAGTGCTTTAAAAACTATTTTCTTACTTTAACAGGATATGTTTTCACTATATGTAGTGAAATAAAAAATAAATGTGATATTTTTAAGTGATACAAAGAAATGTTGAAAAAAATCTACATTTAGTATGATACTACAATATTATTGATTACAGTCGTAAAATAACATGTATGGTCGTAGAATAACATTTTTGATTGTCATTTTCCATTAGTAAAACATGTAAAATCATACATGGCAGTCGTAAAACGACTGAGGGTGACTTTTTCCAATTATAAAGACATGGTTACAATTATTAAATCAACTATGAGAAGAACAACAAATGAAAACACGGCACGTATCATGTTGACTGCGCCGTCTAATAAAATGTCTGAAAATAACTAGCGTTCATGCAAAGTTCGGACTTCCGATTATTTTCAGAAAAGGAACTTTGTATATTGTAGTCGCACGTAGAAAAGCAATTATATAAGAAAATGCCAGCTGCATACCAAGTAATGAATGTAAAAGCACATGCTGTGCAGAAAGACTTGGAAAATGAGACAAAGTATTTATTTATTTTTTTCTTTTTTTCCATTAGGGAAGTTTGGTTTTATGGCTCATGAACTCGCCTCACTTTGGCATAAGCTCCTTTGAAACAGAAAACTCGCTTGCTTGTAACTTTTTTCGGGGACTTTGAGGGGTTAATGACACACTCATGTCAATGCTTTGTGACAACTAGTTCATGCAGAGCACAAAACGGCACAAGTGTTATAAAACGATTATTATGCGTTCTAATATTTTCTAATAAAGCAAATACTTTTGAAACGTATTCAAACTATACTTGTGAATTTTAGAAATCGATCAAAAAATTTTTGCCGTCATAAAGAAAACAGCGTGTAGAAGCGCAGAGTGAAGTAATGGTCAGACGCTTGTCTCTTACGGCACATGTTCCGTCCCGGTTCCAGTCGGTGGATTTTCAAGGTGCAGAAAATCGACAGTGTCCATGCCGTATGACTATGCGGCATGTATTCTATCGAGATCCATCGAGCATCCGTTTGGCTCAGAGTATTCTTGGCAAAATTAAATTCCTACAGCAATTTGGCATCAAATACAGATCAGGTGCCTCCATCTGATGGGGAAACTGGAATACGAAATTCTTGTAGTAAAAATGTTCGCAATAGTGTTGCTACATGAAAGGATTGTTGTTATATTCGGAGAAAATATTGTATTCGGATGCTATATTCTGTAAAAGGCAGTGCTGCTAAAATTGCATCATCAAAAAAAAAAAAAAAAAAAGCCAGCCTACGCTTTGCAATATTTGAACGATATTTGGTACTTTACGATACTTTAGTGCCAATACAAACTTTCTAAATTAGCTTGCCCAAACTAATTTTGATTATTTCCAGTGTCTTTAGATATAAGAAACAAAACTTTTATTTTCTTAACCCAAGCCACTGTAAAAAAAAATAAAGATAAGTTTACAGCTTGATTGCCTGAACATTACTAAGAACCAGTTTGGCGAAAAGATCGGTAGTCGCATTTTAAAAATATGCAACAAATACAATTTTTTTTTGTAGAAAAAAAACACCATGTAGTAATTTTTTTTAACGAGGAAGAGAATGTTCATATTTTATTTCTTATCACATAATAAAATGCGTATTATGGTATTATGTGACAGAAACACACTAGGCTAAATGACACGCAATAAATACGCGACAAATAAGGGAAGTATTAACCCTCCAGCTAGTGCAGTCTCTATACCAGCGCGAAAAGTCATGCGTATTTCTAAGACACACAGATAAATATTTTGCATATCTCGCTGCTGAACCTCATGTGGATAAATATATTTGTCTTTTTGCAATCTGATTTAGACAACTGGCTAAAATAGTAGTAGTGAGATAGGATAGACTGACCAGTGAGTGAACACCACCCAGTGAATGAACAGCGCGTCATTTTTTTAAAAAAAAGAAGCTTCCAAAAATTTTTTTCTAAATAAATTCACTACAAAAGTGTTCTTTATTGATATTCTAAGTTATCTGACACCTGATTCGTTACTTTGGATAGGTATTTTTTTCCTGAAAAAAATTTGAAAGTTTTACTGCCGTGAATCGTTGTTTTTCTCTTTTAAAATAATAAGGCTGGTTTCGTGCAAGCAATTATTTTGATGAATATAATTTTTATTAATAAATTTTATTTTTTAACTTTACGAAAGAAAAACTAAGTATACATATTTAGGCTATGGATTTAAATTGTTTCAGTCAATGCAGAATGCGTAGATTTTCAGGTAGAGGGGTGTTCAGTCACAGGGTTCGAAAAATTGCGAAAACCCAGTGAATGAACAATGGCAAAATTTCTTTTGATTTAAAAAGAAATTTGAAGTTTCTTTGAGAAATTTTAATTTTCTTACTTATTTGTAATGCAGATAGTTTTATATGCTTGTTTATTTAAGTACTAGTGGTACCCGCACGGCTTTGCCCGTAATAGAAAAATTAAAAGGTCTTTTGGTTCGCCTGTATATTTACAAATAATGTATGGTAAATGTTATCGCCAATTAGCTTGTACTCATGTTACGGTTCCACGTTATGATAATTTCGTATCTCGCCAATTGGCTTGTGCCCATGTTACGGTTCCACGTTATGATAATTTTGTAATTTACTCGTCCATCTTATGATATTTTTGTTCTTAAAATTGGAATAGGAAAAGAACCGCATCGAATTTTCGAAAAATCGCTTCTAGGTGCAAACCCCCATGCTACAAACTAACTTTGTGCCAAATTTCATGAAAATCGGCCGAACGGTCTAGGCGCTATGCGCGTCACTGAGATCCTGACAGAGAGACTTTATTATTAGCTTTATTATTAGTAAATTATTTAGCTTTATTATTAGTAAAGATTTCATTATATATTTTATAATTTCTTTATTTTTGTCTTTGTAAACAATGCACTTTTTACTGAGTTTTACCTTTTGTCTATCTATATCTCTATCTGTATAACAACCTACCTACCTACATCTATCTTTCTATATCTTTATCTCTCTTGATAGATAGACAGATGGATAGAGAGATAGAGAAATAGAAATATATATGCAAAGAGAGAGAATAGATAGGTATATATGTATGTATGTTTGTATATAGATAGATAAATAGAGGAAGATAAATAGATATATAGGTAGATAAATATAGAGACCGAATAGGTAGGTAGATAGATAGATCGATCGATAGATTTATTGATAGATAAATAGACAGGTAGTGGTTAACAGATAGATAGGTAGATAGAGAGACTAATATAGAGATAGATAGCTAGGTAGATATGCTGATAAGATAGATAGATAGATAGACAGGTAAAAAAAAGTAGGTAGATAGATAGATAAGTAGAGAGATATATCGATAGATAAGTATATAGATAGATAGATAGATAGATAAATAGATAAATAAGTAGATAGATAGATCGAAAGATAAGTATATAGATAGATAGATAAGTAGATAAATAAGTAGATAGATATATCGATATAAAAGTAGATAAATAGATAGATAGATAAATATATATAGATAAATATATATAGATAGCTAGATACGATATATAGATAGATAGATAGATATAGATAGTTATCTAAATAGATAGATAGATAAATAGACATAGTAGTTATATAGATAGATAGATCTTAAAGAAACTTAGTTTCTTTTTGAATCAAAATTTATCATGTTCATTCACTGGACCAATTTGTGTTTATTTACTGGTTCGAGGTGTTCATTCACTGGGTCTTTGTGCCATTTTATCTTTAAACACCTAAAAAAGTCGGAAGCGGTACCATTTAGGTTCCCGGGATTTTTTTGAGTTATTTACATAGATCAATTAAAATGTTTTAGCTATCACAATCTGTATAGTATAGAATTTAAAATTACTAGGATTTTTAAAAAATGAAATAGTGCTTAACTGTTCATTCACTGGTCGGTCTACCCTACTGGCTAAAATAGTAGCTGAGAGTCCCGATTGTTGAAGGAAGTTTTTGTTACATTGAATTTTTTATGTTTTTATAGGACGTTGTCATTACAGCAAAACAGTGTTTAAACACCTTTCTAGGTGTCATTATTATAAAAAGAAAGTTAGAAAATTTAAGGCAACAAAAACTTACTTAAACAGTCGCATGTATCTATCGAATACAAACAGTTAATGTGTAGACTGTTATTTATAACTAGCTGCGTGCCCGGCGTTGCACGGGCTACTTAAAAAATGAAAGAGATGTGCAACTCATGTTTTTGTATTACTCTGACATCAGTTTCTAAAGCGCTACGAAGTAAATAAATACGAATAATGCAAGGTTTGCATAACACCAGTAGAGCATATTTTTGTCAAAAATCTCTTTAACGTTAATCATAGTTATCAATGATACAAGTTATGAGTATTTTCAATTAATACAAAAGATGAAAATATATGCATTATCAACTATAATCTGTGCTAACGTTAAAATGAATTACATCTGATAGACTATATCTGAACTATTTGTGTACAATTACAATCAGCTTTTTACATAGAGTGACACATACCTTTTGGTTGATTACGTGAAACTAAAGCACCAAGACTAAATAACTACCAATAAGCATTAATTTAATACCAAGTCATCAGATTCCAATTTAGCTTTAGTTAAAATCCTTAAAAACAATCTTTTTTGTTCAACTCCGTTTCACAAAGAAATCTAAACAATCTTAATTTAACATGTTCTTTTAACGACATAAACTGTATTTTAAAAACAGAAACAGGAAGGAAAAAGAGAGTTATTACAATTCGAAAACTTGACTGGAAAAAGTCCAGCAAAATAAACATAATTAGTCGCACATCCTAAGTGTACCAAAATATGAGGCCGGTGAATGATAAACGTACACTACAATCAATAAACATAGCTAAAGAAACAACTTTCATATGCTGAAAAGAGTTAAGAGCGTTGAATGTAAAAAATAAAAAAAGGACAGACGATAAAATAAAGGCTATGTCCGAAAAAGGCAACCAATTTTAAACTAATTTAAAATGAAATTCTAGATGGAAACGTTGTTTTAAGATTTGGACAGCAGCCAAAAAAATCTCTTTTAAAACAATTATTAGAATTTTACTTGCTCTTGCATATGCAAAATGGCAACAGGAAAGAAATAAAAATTCCTGAATAACGTTATGTTAATTAACGTTTTAATTAATATCTCCGCTAATTAAAGTCGCACAATTACGAGATTGGTCCTATTGTTTTCTTTCGGAAATTTCGAATTGATCGGTATCTCGTTTGACTCTCGATTCGCAGCGGTTCTCGAGAAGATCGATCTTCAGACAGACAGACAGACGGACGCGAACAGATTTTAATATTATAGTGGATGGATAAGAAAATTTATGTGATGATTAAAAACGAAGGTCTAAGAGATGGGGAATAATATTTTAAGTTACTCGTTCGCGTAGCGACATTTAAGTTTAAGCTATAAATCGAAATTACCACCTAATGTATTTCTCAGTTACGTGGGCCCTCTGGATGGTTCAAAAGAGGATGAAAATAAATAAGAGAACTTAATACATGTTTTATGAATAAACCGGCCAATTTTTTAGACAAACATAAAATCATTCTTTCTGTTCAGTAGTTGCTGATTTAGTAAACTTGCTATAAGAAGAACGTATACCTAAATTTCGGATTCCAAATAGACTTAGTAAGTCTGGGACAAATGTTCTAGTCAAAATTTCCAAACTCATCGTCAAATATGTCATACATACCTTAAATAACGCGTATAATAAAGTAGGTATTTCATTTTTAGACAGCTTTCATTCTGCAGATAGGGGACGTTTTGTCAAAGGGAATTATGTGATCCGACTAAATTAACTAGTAAGTTTTTGCTTTTTTCTTCCTATTTTCTCAAATTCCAAAAATTTGAGGGAAAATGTCACACCATTACAACCAAACCGTTGAAGGCCTTTTATTGTTAGGTAAATGAGAATTATGATGAACGTTGGTTGAATAAATGTTGAGAAAGAAATGTCGATTTTGTTGCAGAATGTGCTATTGAAAGAACAGATAGCTACAAGGATATACACATTACTGAGACCGCTTAAAATATTTTGCATTTTCAGTGGTGTTGGCTTTTAAAACAAATGACGCAATTCAACTACTTGTTACAATTTTAATTGTGTTGTTCTGTATGTCCTGATTGTTATTCTGATATTCTTCACCTTGTACCACTATCATAAGCAACCTCGTCGAAATGAGACACCAGAAAATGGCTTTCAGAAACTGCACGTCTGTAACAGAGTATTTACTGCACGTCTGTAATGCAGTACCAGGCCATGCTCGTTCAATTTTTGCCTTATTCTTGCATAGTTCTTTCTAAGTGCACTTGAGGGGAGTTCTGCGCTTCTACAGGAATTTTTTTTTTCTGTCATTATCAACGTCACTAAAGACGTATTTCGGCCTCTGTATTAGAGTGCACTTCATCATTGTTGGCGCTCGGTGGAAGATAATAAACCATTGCATTCTTAAGAAATGGGGAGGGTATTAAACGCAATTAGCAAATAAAGACTTCCAGTGTGCTCCAATTCAAACAATTTGGCGCAAATTTTCTTCCGAATGTTATTTTTCATTGTAAACAAACATCGGCGTATCACGAAAAAAAATGTAGTGTTGCCAATGCTTGATTATAGCAAAATTTGCGTCTTTTGTTTTCAACCTGTATAAAGCGAAACACCAACAGTGCTGAGATGCAGTATGCATCCGAACGGCACCAGTATCACTTCAAAAAGTTGGTGAAATAAAGTAAAAAATTTGTAATACTGTCCACCTCTGGCATGTTGAGCTCCGCTGCCCGACCGATTAAGCGATTACAATAGCTGAAATAGGGGTGAGGAAAAACGGCTTAAAAACTTGCGGATTGAGTTGCCACTGTATTGCTAAACCTAACTTTTAGCAAGTGGTACAGGATTTTATCGCCAATAAAAGGGTTGCAATGGTAGCCCAACTACGCGTAACAATGCATCTTCTTACTGATTGCTCTCCCTTGAAAGACATGCACGTGTTCAAGGCCCTAGCTCAACTGAACTGGACAGTAATATGGATCGAGTGCAGTGTTTTATTATTATTGGTAGAGGAAAATGTTCAGTGAAGAAGAACTCACCTGGTTTGCGGAGGAGGGCAGTCCATCGCAGCGATACCGCTGCGTACTGACCGCCGTCCTGACGTGAGGCACCTCGGAGTTGCCAGAGACCAGCACGGCTGCGTCGCCGGGCCCGCCGTCGGCTGTGGAAGCTGCTGCTGCAGCTGCGTGGTGAGCCAGGCACCGTTGGCGATGCTGCTCGGCGATCTTGGCGATGAGCTGAGTCCGGGTCTTGCGCATGGCGATCCGCTTGCCCAGGTAGCCCACTGTGGCGTACTCGAGGAGCGAGGCGAATACCATCACGAAGCAAGTGCCCAGGTAGACGTCGATGCTCTTGATGTACGAGATCTTGGGTAAGGCGGCGTTGGTGCTGGACATGAGAGTGGTCATCGTGAGCACGGTGGTCACTCCGAGGGCCACGCGAGCCGGAGTGGCGTTCCGGTGCAACCAGAAGGAGACCCACGAGATGATGACGATGAGACCGGCGGGAATGTAGATCTGGATCAGGTAGTAGCCCATGCTGCGGATGAATTGGATTTCGCAGATGAGGCGGGAGTAGTTGCCTGGGAAAGTAACCTCAAGGTCATTATCTGAGACACTATGTTGATTACCTCGCATACAGTAAAGACTGAAGCTATCTTGACGCATACCATGAACTGGCAAATACCTTAACTAATGGAATTGTAATTGAAGTGGAAAACCAACGTAAATAAAGAACAAATTTTGTAGAAAATACATCATATAGCTATTTCAAGGCTACAATGGAGTCTCTTCATCAGTGCAAGAAGCTTTTTTTGTCGCCTGGCTTCTGATTGGTTGTCTCTCCCCCTCACTCTGAGCCCGGGGTTGACTTGGTGTTTGCTGATTGGTTGTTTGTTGTCCTTTGTTCTGAATTCCTATTGGTTGGCCCTCTTTGGTATAAATACCGGTGTCCAAGTGCTTGTTGTCAGTTCTCTCGCGACTTTCGGTTGTTTGGTTAGCTTCTTGCACTAATAAAGAGGCTCCATTGTAGCCTTGAAATAGCTATATGCTGTATTTTCTTCTAAATTTGTGTTTTATTTGCGTTGGTTATCACTTTAGTCATATTGTAGCACAAAGCTTATATGATAGTTTTTCTTTTAATATAATTGTATTTGTTCGGATTAGTCTTAGATGAAGTATCCCGCAGAAATAGCGTAAGACAGCTTCCAAGTTGGCTACGAAAACCATTTTTTTTTAAAAATTGTCTCGTGACATTTTGTCTGAACTTCAATGGAGTTAAAATGCAGTTTAAGGAGCTTTAAAAAATAAATTCATCAAATTGTTGTAATAAAACTTTTATTAGTTAGGGAGTGCCAATGAAATATCGCCACGTAACAGTAAAGAAAGAATGTCACGTGGCACTAAAGAAAGAAGCAGGTTTTTGCTCATCTTTTCTCGCGATGTATATTGAACGAGAATATTTCGCGATAAATCATTCGTGAATAAACTGTAAATTTGTTAAGTTGAAGCCTTTGCCACTTAACGGTCTGTGGACATCAGTTGTAGTTTGTATATGTTGAGTTTTAAATCAGCTTTAATCTTAATATGTATGCAGGACCTACAAGTCAAAATAATTAATTATACTATAGTGAAACAATATTTCCCTAGCACTGCTTGAATATGAACTATTACTGTAAAGCTACATCTACTAATTAAGTAAGCATCTGTCAGGAATCAAATGATTTTTATCATTAAATTAACTGCATTGATCTACTAAAAATGCTCTTAGTTCTGAAAAAAATATAAGTTTCGAAGATAATGGCCTTAATCTCTCAAGAAACATCATTCCACCAAAAGTGGAACTAACTTTGCAACGCGCGTATAATTCAATCTTAAAAAGCTTAATATTTTCTATTTTTACAATATATATTTTTATATCATGAACAGCGTTTAAAGAATGAAAAATAGATAAAAAAGCAGAAAAAAAGAAAGAAAGAAAAGCTTCTAAAGTGTTAATATATGTACATTTAATACGTAGCATACTATGTACGCTACTTTGTATTTAAAAATTACTTTCAAAGGCTAATTTGTAATATTATGTACGACAAAGATAGCATTTTCAAGAAAATATTGTAACCTAATAAACCATGAAAAAGTTGAACTATTTTGTAAGAGCATTGTATTTATATAAATTGTAAGTAGCAATTGTAAATGCATTGTGGTTGAGTTAAAAAAATATTGCAAAATTAAGGAGATACATAAATACCGGAAAAATAGAACAATTTAATCAAAAAAAAAAAAAAAATCGTAACTAGGTTAGCATGCATTATTTATAGCCTGTAATCCCTGATTTTTTTTTTAATTAAGTAACATTCCAAAGGTTTAAAAAAAAAGTTATTAAAAAAATTTTAGTCATACGAAACTTTTCTCTAAGGGATACAAGAGAGAAAAGGGCATTAAAACTAAAAAAAAATTAAAAACTAATATATACGTTTAAAAGTTACTATCGGTATTAATTAATTTTTTTCTCATATTTTTGAGAATAAAATGTAAAAACAAGCACAATAACGGTTAGATCTTTTTCGTGAGTATATGTTTCCTTCAGATTTTTTTTTTTTTTTTGTCTATTTTAGTGCTATGCTACACGAAAATGAACTATAGATAAAAAAAATAAGGTGTTTCTAACTATTGATAGGAACATTAGACAAGAAAATTCTAATATCTACAACTGCAACTACTTATTTTAAATTGCTACTTCTATGTTAAAGTTACGCTTTATGTAGAACTTAACTTTAATTTTATGTGTAAATTTGCTTGATAAATGTCTGCAAAGCAGAAGTTGAGAGACTTAGAATCAATAAAAAAACACTCAGTATTCTGTTCGTCTGTAAATATACTTCTCTAAATAAGCAATAATACTAACAATTACTTCTACACATTTTACAAATCCTGTCAGTAGATATGCCACGTTGAACATCTACTAGTAAATCCCTCCTTCTAAGACTTCCTGAGGTTAGTACTCTTTTTGAGAAGCTAAGAGCATTACAGCCGCTCTTCCGATATCACCCTTTGAGTTATTTCTTTAGTAAACACAGCTTTATGACCGTTTTATGTTCAGAACCTAATAATATGTGTTCCAAACACTGTAAAAAAATTGTGTAACCTTACTGCATAAAATTGGTGGCAGCTTAGCTACCTCCATTACTCTGGAGCAACTTAACTGGAGCAAAGTTACACATAGTTTGTGGAAGGTAATGTAACTATAGAGTAACAACTCACTCATTTCTGCGTAAGTTTGAGCTAAAATTTTCTGTATGCTTACAGAGGAATTGCTTAAAAGGATACACATCAGAGAAAATTAAGCCTTCATCTGACTTTCTAAAAAGATTCATCAAGTTCATGCTTTCTAACAACCAATATACACTAATTATTATTTAAATAAATATCACTTATTTATTTTAATATACGAACAATACATTTCGCACTAGGAGAGGAAATTATGTAATTGATCCCCGAGCAGAGAATGTGAATCTCAGACAGGTAGCAGAGGTTCTTCCAATAATTTGAATTTTTAAAAATAATTGTGACACAGACTTCAAAATTCGTGTAACGGTACACTCATTAATACTAGTAAAAACAATTAGAGAAAAGTTAAGTTTCTGTCCGACTGTCAACCCTCAATTATTTTAATTCATGAATAAGGGAATGGCCAGAGTCCATAAAAAATATTCTTGAGCTCGAAAGAAATTAGGATGTAAGGCAGATCTTAGTCCTGTTTTACGTCGAACCTGTAACTTTTTTTTTTGTAAAATTTCGGAGACCGGAGAAAAAAACTTAGTCATACGAGACTTTTCTCTACGGTATCCAAGAGAGAAAGAGGCATTAAAGCTTACTAATTTAAATACAAGTAAATACGTTAAAAAGTTACTATCTCGGTACTAATTATTTTCTCCATATATTTTTGATAACGATTAGATATTTTTCGTGACAATACGTTTCCTTTAGATTTTTTTTTGTCTATTTTGGTGCTATGCTACACGAAAAAGAATTATAGATAATAAATAAGTGGTTTCTGACTATTTACAGGAACATTAGACAAGAAAGACAAGAAGCATTTTACATTTTATATATCTACAACTGCAACTACTCATTTTAAATTACTACTTTTATGTTAAAGTTATGCTTTATGTAGAAC